>NC_089588.1:100853554-101153554 GCF_019320115.1 Miscanthus floridulus | reverse complement strand
GTAGAATATATGTACTATGTCTAAATGCAAAGTAAAAATTATGTATACAGACTGAGTACATGCTGTAAGACTAATGGATTGATGTTTCATAATTTTGTGAGGATTTGTAGGATTTATCATTTTTTAAGCGTGTCTTGTGATTATTAATATGTAAGGTGGTTCATAATTAATAGTAGGAAGATCATGTATGAATGCATTCGGTGTTATTAAAGCTACAAATTAATTAACTTCGTGGTCTATAAATCAAATACTATAGGTACAAGATTATTCTGGGACTGGGATCAGCACTGCACTACCTCCATCGGGACTGGGATCAACGTGTTGTGCACGGTGACATAAAACCGAGCAATATCATGCTTGACTCGTCCTACAACGCCAAGCTGGGAGACTTCGGTCTCGCCCGCCTCAGCGACCATGGCACCGGCCCACAGACGACGGACCTCGTCAAGGGCACCATGGGGTACATCGATCCGTAGTTCGTCAACTCACACCACCGGAGCACCGAGTCAGACATCTACAGCTTCGGCGTCGTCCTGCTGGAGATCGTCTCCGGCCAGCCACCTGTGGACCACAAGGATTCATCTTTCTCGCTGCTCAAGTGGGTATAGACCCTGTACAATCGGGCCGTCGGCCGCGTCACTACTACAGAAGTTAACTGTAAGGGTGGTTCTAGAGCCTCTATAGGGGCGGCTGCGCCAGCCGCCCTTCCCAGGGTGTTCCTACAGAGGGTGCCTCTGTAGGGGCGGTTTCCTGACCGCCCCTGCAGTGCCCTCTATAGGGGCGGCTGGTGTTTTCAGCCGCCCCTACAGTGCCCTCTATAGGGGTGGCTGCTAATATCAGCCGCCCCTGTAGTGGACTTCTGTAAGGGTGGCTGTATCACCAGCCGCCCATGCTGTGTGTATTTGTAAGGACGGTTCAATCAAGAACCGCCCCTACAGTGAATTTTCCAGCAAAAAAATAAATAATTCAAATTCAAATCTGACCACACATATATATAATTCAAATTCGAATCTGACCGCTACAAATATACATATATACATCCACAAACACAAGACCATTATTTAGAACATCATCACAAGTCATAATTCACAAAAGTCCATCATTACAACATAGTCCATCATTATAACATAGTCCATTAAGAAATCCACAAGTCCACATGCAAAAAAAAGTACAAACCATTCCAAAGTCTGATCCAAACCATACCACAAGTCCACATTGTCATCAACGGCCTAGGGCTAGCCTATCAGCTCACGAAGGTGTTGGTATAGAGGATTACTACCTAAGTCGGAAAAAAGATGATGGTAAGTGCCTTTATGGTACATAATCTGGTCCATTATAAAGTTGCAAAGGTCGCCGACCATTTCTAAGAGCTCGTTATCCTTGTATGGGTTCCTTCTCGTGTCTTTATCTTTCTCCAACTACAAGAGAACAAGTTTAGGTTTACTATATCACAACATATGCGAACTTTTCATACTACGAGTGAAGAGGTTCAAACTTACCAGATTGGGGTTTCTGTTGTAGCCACCGATGGTACTCATCATAATACATGTGTAGTATCCACAATGTAGACTCCCAGGCTTCTGCTCGGGGCACTATGTGTTTTGCATATGGAGATATTAAGTAATCACTAGTAGAGAACAGACCTTTGATCCTCGGCCAAAATGGGCTCTAGTCCCAGCATTTTTTTGCGCCCGGGACTAGAGAGACCTTTAGTCCCGGTTGGTGGATCCAACCGGGACTAAAGGTCCCTGCCCAACGGCTACTACACCAGACAGAGGTGGCAGGGATCTTTAGTCCCGGTTGGAAGGTAGACTTTTACTCCCGGTTGGTGGCTCCAACCGGGAGTAAAGGTCTACTCCCGGGCTGTGGCTGCGCCGAGGGTTGGAAAGTTACCTTTAGTCCCGGTTGGAGCCACCAACCGGGACTAAAGGTCCCCCCTTTATATCCCGGCCGTCTCCTTCTTCCTCCCCGAGCCCGAGGAGGCCCGAGCTCAGCACATTTTGAAGCTCACTGCACTAGTGTTTTTGCTTCCTCCCTCCATTGTTCCTCCATCCATTCTTCGATTTCTCCATCGATTTCTTCGATTCCTCCGTCGATTCTTCAGTTGTAAAGGTTACCAATCTCATACTCTCATTTTTCATCATTGGCTTATCTCATATTGTTCACTATATATATATTGTTTTTATGGTGTTTTTTTTATTTGTAAACAATTTCAGCTCAAAATAACTTGTAGTTTGCATATTTGGATGAAGAAAGGTTAAAGTAGGTATTTAAAATTAGTATTCACTTTTTATTTCTAGCATGCATAGCACACTTCATTGTTTAGAGATATAGATAATTTTATAGTTTCTTAATTTTATTTATTTATAAAATGAGAAATTTATAGTGTATTAAAAAATGAGTATAGAGAGTAGATGGCAACTGCTTCCGGGTCCTCGGCCTCTCATGGGTTTCCAAAGCGACTTAGGCCGGGCCTCCCTCTCATTCCATGCGGCAAGTGTCGTGATGAGACGAAGATTGTGATGGAGTACCGAGTGAAGAAGGAGGGTCCCAACAATGGTTGTATCTTCTACAAGTGTCCGGATCGCAATGTGAGTTATTTTATCGTATTTTATGATTATGGTTAGTTTATACCTATTTTCATGATGGTTGTGATTAAAGTTCTAATTTTTTGTTTTAATTTCAGTGGGATGGCAGTGGACGATGTTCAGGCTTCTACTAGGAGGAAGAGTATGTTGAACTCGTGCAAAAATATCTTTCACAACAGGCAGATACGGCGGCTAATGAGGCAGTGATCCAGCCGAAGAAGCCCAAAGATGTTGCACAATCGTGGGATCTGTCTGTTTTAGTTGAGATTGGTCGCGAAATCCTTGTGCTCCTGAAATGTATTTTAGCTTTAGTTCTTTTAGTGGTAGTTGGGATTGTCTACATTGTAGCGATGCTTTCATAAATTTGTACCTTTTGTGGTGGCACGCATGTTGTATAAATAATTAATTATGATCTAGGTTTTAATATGGTATTTATGTCATGTAATGCAGATGAGCTGGCATTGGATGTACAATGCTGATCGCCGCTCCCAAGAGTTCATTGACGGCGTGCATTCTTTGTTACGTGCGGCCGAGGCAAACAAACGCGATGGTTTCATGTGCTGCCCATGTGCCATATGTAAGAATACGGTGGAATATCCTTGCTCAAGGACTCTTCATTCACACTTGTTCAAGTCGGGTTTCATGTCAAACTATATTTGTTGGACGAAGCACAGAGAAACCGGCGTTGTAATGGAAGAAGGTGAAGAAGAACAATGGGACGACAATGATATTATTCCCGATGGTGCGTGCTTCAATGATACTACAATGGGAGAAGCTGAAGAAGAGGTAGCCGCAGAAGATGAGCCTACTGATGATCTTTGTCAGGTCATTCGTGATGCACAAAGAGAATGTGAAAGTGAAAAGGAGAAGATCAAGTTCGAGCAAATGCTAGAAGATCACAAGAAATTGTTGTACCCAACTTGTGATGCAGGGCAGAAAAAGTTGAGAACCACACTAGAATTGCTGTAATGGAAGGCAAAGAATGGTGTATCTGACAAGGGATTTGGAGAGTTACTAAAAATCCAAAAGAAGATGCTTCCGAAGGACAATGAATTGCCCGCCACTACCTACGAAGCAAAACAAGTTGTCTGTCCTATGGGGCTAGAAATCGAGAAGATACATGCATGTCCTAATGACTGCATCCTCTACCGTGGTAAAGAGTACGAGAAATTGGATGCATACCCGGTATGCCTTGCATCACGGTATAAGATCAGGCGAGATGACCCTGGTGATGTTGAGGGCTAACGTCCGCGGAAGAAAATCCCTGCCAAGGTTATGTGGTATGCTCCTATAATACCACGCTTGAAACGTCTGTTCAGAAACAAAGAACATACAAAATTATTGCGATGGCACAAAGAAGACCGTAAGGTAGACAATATGTTGAGACACCCTGCTGATGGGTCCTAGTGGAGAGCAATCGACAGAGAATTTCCGGAGTTTGCAAATGACGCAAGAAACTTAAGGTTTGCTTTAAGTACAGATGGTATCAATCCTTTTGGAGAGCAGAACAGTAGTCATAGCACTTGGCCTGTTACTCTAAGTATCTACAACCTTCCTCCTTGGTTATGCATGAAGCAGAAGTTCATTATGATGCCTGTGCTCATCCAAGGCCCGAAGCAACCTGGCAATGACATCAATGTGTACCTAAGACCACTTATTGATGAACTTCTCATTTTGTGGAATAAAGAAGGTATACATGTGTGGGATGAGTACAAACAGGAACACTTTGATCTGCGAGCATTGTTGTTCGTAACAATCAATGATTGGCCTGCTCTAAGTAATCTTTTAGGACAGTCAAACAAGGGATATAATGCATGCACACTGCTTCGGTGATATTAGAGGTGTATTCTTGAAAAATGTTGAAAGGTCGTGTACCTTGGCCATCGTCGATTTCTTCCTGCAAATCACCCCATAAGAAAGAAAGGTAAGCATTTTAAAGGGAAGGCAGACCACCTGACCAAGCCTCGCAACCGAACCGGTGAGGATGTACTTGATATGGTCAATGATGTGAAAGTCGTCTTTGGAAAAGGACATGGCAGCCAACCTGTTCCGAACGACGCTAACGGTCACGCACCCATGTGGAAGAAGAAGTCCATATTTTGGGAGCTACCCTATTGGCAAGTCCTAGAGGTCCGCAGCTCGATCGACGTGATGCACCTGACGAAGAATCTTTGTGTGAACCTGCTAGGCTTCATGGATGTGTGTGGAAAGCCTAAGGACACATTTGAAGCACGACAGGACCTGCGTTGTTTGAGAGAAAGAGACAACCTGCATCCAGAGAAGACAAATTATGGATGCCATTACTTACGTCCTGCCAGCTACACTCTAAGCAAAGAGGAGAAGGAAATCATGTTTGAATGCTTAAACAACATTAAGGTACCATCTGGATTCTCCTCGAATATAAAGGGTATTATAAATGTGCCAGAGAAGAAATTCTGTAACTTAAAATCCCATGACTGTCACGTTCTCATGACGCAATTACTTCCAGTTGCATTAAGAGGAATTCTACCTCCAAATGTACGTCTAGCCACCGTGAAGCTATGTGCATTCCTCAATGCAATTTCTCAGAAGGCAATTGATCCAACTGATCTAGCTAAACTACAGAATGATGTGGTTCTATGTCTCGTCAGCTTTGAGTTGGTGTTCCCTCCTTCCTTCTTTGATATCATGACACACCTCCTAGTTCACCTAGTCATGGAGATTTTCATTCCCGGTCCTATGTTCCTACACAACATGTTCCCCTTAGTGAGATTCATGGGAGTCCTGAAGAAATATGTTCACAACCGTGCTCGCCCAGAAGCAAGCATCGCCAAGAGCTATGGAACAGAAGAGGTCATTGAGTTCTGTGTTGACTTTATTCCCGACCTTGACTCGATTGGTGTTCCTGAATCGAGACATGAGGGGAGACTAAGCGGAAAGGGGACACTAGGGAGGAAAACATATATTGGTACGGAGGATGATTATTTCAATAAAGCGCACTACACAGTTCTACAGAACTCCTCTTTGGTAGATCTGTATATTGAGACACACAAGGATCTCTTACGATCCGAGTTTCCAGGGAAGACTGAAGCTTGGATTACGCGTAAGCACATGGAAACTTTCGACGGTTGGTTGCGAAAAAAATGTCAAGGTGATGAGAGCATCCATGAGCAACTGTATTTATTGGCTATGCAACCATCATGGCATATCGTCATATACAAAGGGTACGAGATAAATGGGAACATATTCTACACAGTAGCCCAAGATAAAAGGAGTACCAACCAAAACAGTGGTGTCCGCATAGATGCCACAGACCCGAATGGGAATAAGCAGACATATTATGGCCGCATAGATGAAATATAGGAACTAGAATATGCACCTACTTTGAAGATCCCATTGTTCAAGTGCCAATGGGTCAAGGTGACCGGAGGCGGGGTAACAGTAGACAACGAGTATGGAATGACAATAGTAGACCTTAGTAATATTGGGTACAAAGACGAACCATTCGTCCTTGCCAAGGATGTGAATCAGGTGTTCTATGTCAATGATATGTCTACCAAACCAAAAAGAGGGAAAAACGATAATGACACAACCAAAGAGCCAAAGCGCCACATAGTTCTTTCAGGAAAAAGAGTCATCATGGGAATTGAGGACAAGTCGGATATGTCAGAAGATTATGAAAAGGATGACCGAATTTCGCCCTTTAAAGTGAACAAAGACCCTAGCATCTTGGTAAATGATGAGGACACTCCATGGTTACGACGCGATCATAACCAAGGGACATACGTAAAGAAGAAGTTCACTGTTGTGCCCACTTGATGATATAGTGATTTAATGTAGTGTGTGTTTGAGATATTATGTAATAATTGTGAATTCAGATGTTTATTATGTCGTGTTTCAAATTAAATCAATGTTTGATTTGGTGGGATTTCTCTCTCGAAAAGTTAAATTAGGATATTGAGTGATGAAAAATTAAAATATTAACGTTAAAATGATGTGAAAACAAATTTCCTGTCCAAAACCAATAGTTTTAATAATTTTAATTAAACACTATATTTTGCATTAACGAAATAATAAATATTAGTTACATTATGTTTTATAATTATAACAAAAAATAATAAAAAAGTTAGGTTATAGATTTTTCCTATGTGCAATAAAGAAAAAGAAAATCTATATTTTTAACAAAATAATTTTATGCCTTTTATTTAATTTACTATGTATTTAACAAGACTATTGCATTTCTATTAAAAAAATTTGCTCAAAATATGCGGGAAACGAAACTGCAGCCCACCTTTACTCCCGGGTGGGAAGCCCACCCGGGAGTAAAGGTGGGCTGCAGTTTCGTGGCCCGCCAAAAAACCTTTGCTCCCGGTGCGTGTTACCAACCGGGAGTAAAGGTATACCTTTACTCCCGGTTGGTAACACGCACCGGGAGTAAAGGACCTTTACTCCCGGCTGGTGGCTGGCACCGGGAGTAAATCTCCCTGGTATATAAGCGCCAGTGCCTGGCGCAGATCGATCCCCTCCTCTTCTTCCTCGTCGAACACCGATGCCATTTCTCTCTTCTTCCTCGCGCTGCCGCCGATTCGTCTTCCCCTACCGGCGCTGTCGCACGCCTGTCGCTGCCGCACGCCGGTCGCCACCCCACCTCGAACACCGACGCTGCCGCACCACCAGTCGCCACCCCGCCCGACGCCGGTCGCCCAGCCCAAGCGCATAAGCCCGCCGCCGTGACACCGGAGCCCGCGCCTCGCCTCGTGCAGCCGCCGACGACCTCGCGTCGACGACCTCGTGTGGCCCTCCACCGCGTGCGCCCGCGCGCCACCCTCCACCGCGCGCCGACGACCTCGCAGCGCCAGCTGCTGCCCGCCCCTAGCAGTCCGCGCTGAGCACCGCCCCCGGCCCAGCCCGCCTCATGTCGTCATCGTCAGCAGAGACCACAGTGTGTGCGCCCCTGACGCCGGTCGCCACCGCACCGACACGGCCCGGCCCGCTCTGCTGTGCCGACCACCGCCCCAGCCCACTCTGCGCCGACGTCGAGACCACGCCGCTTGTCTTGCCGTACGTCCTTGTCCTCAATCGTGATCCATATGTTTTCGTCATTTGTATTCATATGCATGTATATATACGTCGTGGAGCACCGCCGCCCTCGTTCGCCCATGCGTTTCTATGTATACGGCGGAGCACCGTTGCCCTCGTTCGCCCTAGGGTTTAGGGTTTATACGGCGGAGCACTGCCGCCCTTGTTCACCCTAGGGTTTAGGGTTTATACGGTGGAGCACTGCTGCCCTTGTTTGCCCTAGGGTTTAGGGTTTATATGGCGGAGCACCGCCGCCCTCGTTTGCCCTAGGGTTTAGGGTTTATACGGTGGAGCACCGCCGCCCTCGTTCACTCATGTGTACAAACATATATACGGTGGAGCGGAGCACCGCCACTCTTGTCACACCACCCTCTCTCGTGGCCTAGTCGATCAACATTCGTATTATCGTTATCGTTAACGCTAAACAATCACACTAGGGCGAATTGCGTCGGTGACTAGGGCGAACCGCGTTGTTGATGTCACCGACGTGGTTCGCCCTAGTCACCGACGCAATTCGCCCTCGGGCATTTATGTATAGCCCTAATTCGCCCTAGTACCGATGTAGTTCGCCCTAGTGTGGCGAATTGCGTCCATGACCGAGGGGCAAGATTTAATAATGCATATTGTTCGTAGATTTTACGCATGTAAGCAAAGATTTGACGTACTATATATTGGTTTTGTTTTTTGAAGCTAGATGGCCGACCCGAGAAACATGGATGAGGAGGAGTTGATGATGAATTTGATCAACACTGGCACTCAAGTTGCCAGCGATGATGGTGCTAAAAATAACGTGCAAGAGGATGCAGATGACGGGAGTCAGTACTTAGCTCTTGAACAAAATGAGCAACAACATATTGGCCAAGTATATATTTTTTATTATTAGCTATATATATTATCATATGTCTTATGTGTGCTCATGATATTAAAAATAATGTTTATGTTTTGTAGCCCTCTGGATCGACATCAACAACTACAACGAAGAGTAAAAATGTTCGAGGTCCCAAAAAGCCATTGGAGGGCCGCTTCATCATCTCGGAGTTCAATGTGGATACAGGCGAACCAAGGGGCCAAATAAAACGAAATTCGTGCACCACTGTGGTTACCTTGTACGGGACCGACTCCCGATCAGTACCCACGAATGGAAGAGGAAGACCAATGCTCCTCATATCAGTTTTGTCTCTGATCGTGACAAGACATTAATTTGGAATGATGTCTTGGAACATTTCACGCTCCAAACAGATGGTTATGATGATATAATAGATGGTGATGAATTGAAGGAGCGAGTTAGGGATTGGGCAATGAAGAAGATGACCACCCAGTTTCAGACTTGGAAGAAACACCTATACACGACGTATGTCAAGAAGAACATAGCACCAGATTTCACTGTCACAGGCCAGATCTCAAAGCAGAGGCCCTATTGGGATGAGTTTGTACAGTACAAGACGTCGGAAGAGGGTGTGAGTCGGGTGATAAAGAACCAACGTAATGCCCAACAGAAGACATACCACCATAACTTGGGATCAGGTGGCTACCCGACTGCCATTAAGAAGTGGAACAAAATGGAAGCAGGCCTTTTTGCCAAGGGTATCACACCAGAATCACTCGAGTGGGGAGAGCGTGCAAAGAATTGGTTTTTTCGCTCATGGGGGAACATTGGACCAGGAGACAGGGAAGTGCGTTTATGGCGCAAGACTGCAAGAAGCAGCAGAAAGATTGTTTTATGCTCAGAGAGCTACTGCTTGTGGTGCATTCAGGCCCAACAGAGAGAAGGACGAACTGACATACGCCATCGGGACTATTGAACACGGTGGCCGAACTAGAGGCAAAGGAAGTGTCTCGTGGGAGCATGGATTCCCTCATGACAGATCTTCCTACAGAAGCCACCAGAGAAAGAAGGAAGAAGAGGCACAGCGGCTCCAGAGGTTGGAGGAAGCGGTGCGTGAAGCACAGGAGCAGGAAAAAAACCTTGAAGCGAGAATGCAGGAGGAAATCAGAAGGCAAGTGCAAATAGCAGTGAGTGCAAACAAGCAGGCATCAGAGCCAGGAATCAACATTAGCCAATCGGCTCAGTTGAAAAGCAGCTGCGCTTCCACGGAGATACCAAATCAAGGGGACACAGGACTGCGCTTCCCTGTTGATGATGTCACTGAACCTTGTACATCGTGTGAGCTACACATTCCGAAGGAGAATTCCACAATCAAGGTGGCTATCGGTCTTGTTAATCCTATCGACCGAACCAAGACACCAAGGATTCATGGGAATATAATCCAAGAAGGATATGCTACCATCTCGGTAGATAAAGCTGAAAAAGGTTTTAGTGATTTGCCTCTTGACATTCCTGGAGGTGATGGCGAGAAGACTCTAGGAGAAGCAGAGAAGACATTCATTCTATGGCGCAAGCGCTACATCATCATTCCTGGGATGTCGCCTCCACCTCCTCCTGAACTACCTCACCATAGGTGTGGATGAAAACACTACATCATTAATTTATATTGGCTTAAATAATTAATAATCTGCTCATAATAATATGTCATTCCTTTTTTTGTAGCAGATCCTCCCCCAACCTAAGTCCAATTGTTCAATCGTCAGATCATCATAGTGCTCTGTACGATGACTGCATCCACACCATCTCCAAGGAGGTCTCCAACGCCGCTGCCACCACCTCCAAGGAGGTCTCCAACGCCTCCCCCACCCCTGCCTACCAAGAAGCCAAGTACTAGCAAGAGGCCAGCCCCACAAACAAAGTACCAGCCCCCGCTGGCAAAGAAAGCCACCGTGAAACCAAGGGCTATTCCCAAAATAATATCTGAAGAGAAGGAAGAAGTAACTGATGCATATAAAAAAGATATGTCCAGATTCTATGACAAACTTAAAAAGGATCAAGAAGCAAGGAGTAACCCGGAGAAACCGTACTTCTTCGTAGCTCCATATATTCTAAGAAAAAAGGTGACTTCTTACCAGCAACAACAACGGGAATCTCGTAAGCCGTCCAAAGCAACGTTAACGGACTATGATCGGACTCTCACCAAGTCAATTGAGGTGGCACAGAAAAAGAAGCGGGCAGGGAAAGGAGTTGCACAACTCGGACAACAATCGCACCAATCAGTCCCCCCGCTAGTTGTTGGTAATGAATATGGTTCGAATTTAGGATTAATGCATCAGACAAACATACCTCCAGATGTCGATTTGGATCACCTTGGTGAATTTTTTGAAGAGACTGGTCTCGACCTTTACCATATGTTTGGTGATGGAAACATTGAGAGTGCGGCGGAGGTTGATATTTGGAAGAAAAAATTTATACTAGGCCAGAGTCTATACAACCATCAAGCCTTAGGTGATCTGGGGACGCAAATGTACCTGCTAAACAAGTGGTACATGCAGGCGTCTACCGGTGGAGACTTCTGCGTTGGTGTCAGAATTAGAGATGAACATTGGTTCCGTGGCGATGATGTTATGTATGTTAACTTTGCAGAATTTCATCAACTATGCCACCTGACCTCTCTGGACAAAGTTATCATTAGCTGCTATTGCCTGTAAGTAATAATTCTTTCAATCTATTATTAAACTCATCATATGTGTGTATATGCATATAAATTATCCTAACAAGTACTATATATATGCAGATTTACAATGACAGAGCACAGAAAGAAAGGCTGCAATGAAATTGGTTTTGTTGATCCCCATATAGTATTCAAAGACCCAATTACTCCAAAGCCTAATTGGAAGTCTGAGTTAGAGAATAACCTCATGAACTTCTTAGTGAACCAACGCCACAGGAAGGATATACTCTTTCCTTACAACTTCAAGTGAGTGTTAATAATGTCGATCATCCTTAATGGCTCATATGTTGATTCTAGTTAATTAATGAGTGTTATGCGTTATATCCTATAAACACATGCAACAATCACTGGATATTGATGGACATCGATCTGGTGAAAAGTCACTTGATAATCTATGACTCGATGAGAAAACCACAACAGGACTACCAAGATATGATAGATATTATCCAGAGGTAATTTCGGTATCTCTAGCAACTATATATACACACAAACATGATGATTAACTATATCTGATGATGTGACAAATTTTTTATTGGGCAGTGTTTGGAAAACCTTTATTGAGAAGCAACACATGGGAAAATGCAAAGCGCCATTGAATGTAATCTCTTTGAAAGTAAGTCCCCTAAATCGCATCATCTTTATTAATTAAACATATAGCTTTCACCGGATCACCAGATTGGATGACAAATCTTTTTCTCATAAAGTGGTGTCTGAGGCAGGAACAGGGGAACAACTACTGTGGTTACTATATTTGCAAGTTTATCAAGGATGTCTCCCAAAGAACTCCTACAGAGAGACTCAAAGTACGTTAAAAATACACTATATATTCATTTAATTATTATTATTGATTGTATATATATATATATGTATGTACATATATTAATTTATTTTCCTTTAATTCAAACCTGTAGGCTCGATGGTTGGAGGAAAAGGTCATACGACAAGACCAGATCAAAGCAATTCAAGAGTCTATAGCCGGATTTTTTAATGACCAGGTCATCGATTCCAAGGGCGAGTTCTACTTTGACCCAACACTGTCATGGAAGCCAAGCTAGAGGATGAGAGAAAACTTGTTATATCACAACAACTGTAATGCAATATATATATATATATATATATATATATATATATATAGTTCTATGCTTGAATTGTGTCATTTAATACGTTCATTGTGCTTGAACCGAAACATACTAATACGACTTCGAAAACCTATTTTGAAAAGAAAACAAAAAAAAATGAAAAGAAAAGAAAAAAGAAAAAAAAATAACCTTTAGTTCCGGTTGGTATTACCAACCGGGACTAAAGGATACCGGCCTCGTGGCATGTCAGGAGGCACCTTTAGTCCCGGTTGGTGTAACCCACTGGGACTAAAGGTCCCCCTTTAGTCCCGGTTCCTGACCCGAGACTAAAGGACCCCCCTTTAGTCCCGGATGCTTGCTCCCGGGTGAGGAACCGGGACTAGATGGGGTTCCCCACCGGGAGTAAAGGCCGTCTCTGTACTAGTGAATGCTATTGACAGACACATAATATATGGAGTACCAAAGTAAATGACACTTACCGCACATAGAGTTTTAACATACAACTTTTCCTTCCTATTTGGATGATGCCTCCCCTTATGTTCCTGGACATAGTGGCTGAATGCCCTGTTCCAATGGTTTTAGCAAATGTAACTTGTTAGTATCCCACATTGAACCTTACAAGTATGTATACAAACATAGTAGCTAAAATGAGGATTGTCGATATGTATACGTCTTGACAATCGCTATGAAGTCTTTGTATGTCTCGACTGGGAAATCCGCTGAATCAAAGACCCATGCCATGCTATGTGAGAGCCAGACGCCTATGTAAATCCTGTGATCGCTGCATGAATTTAGTCATAGAAGGAACACATAAGCTCTTTTGCATCGAACAAAGTATATTGAACAAAGCTAAGTATACAGTCGAATTTACTTGAAGTGGTATGGTATCCATATATTATCGTGTTGTTGGAGATTTTTAAAACATAGGGCAATGTATGCCGCAACCTTGAGGGACTCTTCCAATATTTTCTTGTTCCTGATGTCCTCTTTCTTCTTAAGTGTCTTTCCACCTCCTAGTTCTTTGCAATCTAGTTTGCCACCTAAAATGCAGTAACTGCAGTGGGTCACTCAAATAACTACTTTGCCACCTAAATTGCAGTAACTGCAATCTAATTTATAGCATGCTGTATAAACCATTGACATGGATTAGCTTAGTCCCCGCACTCACCATTTCACCAATAAGGTGGGAAAATCATGCAAGGCAAGCAGTGGAACTGACACCCTAATACCCTATTTTGTGCTGTAATAGAGCACGCATGTAATTGGGGAAAATACAGCGAACACACTAAGCAACCGCTAGATCGACGAAGGGAACAAGCAGAAATTATAGTGCCAAAATTTTCATGAAGCAACCCCAAGTCAGAGATCAGACAAATATGTCTGCCCATCTCATGTCTTAGTTTGCTGAAATCGAAAATGGCACTAATGGGCCAGATAAATCTGTGCATCTATGTTTATAGCAGCTGCAAAACTACCAGGCAGTACATGAAATGCATAAATAATAGAGGCAGCAAGTGGACAGTAATAGATTTTGTAAAGCATGATAATGACAGTAAAGTGAACCGGGATATCAGAAATTAGGAAATGGGGTAATATAGTTCACACTTTTCTTTAAAACAAATTTGGGGGTGGTTTGTTTGTGAACAAACGGATGTATATGTTCAGCGAAGTAGCTGCGACCGAATTGCAATCAGACGCAAACAAGTATCCGGCTAATTAACAGAACGAGAAGAAGTAAATGTGTCGATTTAGTTGGTGATGCAGAGAAAGGAGAATTTCTCATCTGTCAGGATGCTAGGGTTACTTACAAACGCGAGGAAGAGGAGCTCACGCCAGTCAATCGGAGCCTGGGCGGCTCTCCACCCTGCACCGTGCCGGCGGAGAGGGCAGGGGCAGTGACGCTTCTCTTGATGCCAGCAGGGTACGGCGGACCGGTGGAGGTTGCGTGGCTTGTTGAGCCGAGTCGAGTTGCTAGCGGTCCACGAGGGGGGATAGAAGGGAGGAGGTCGAGGTCGGAGAGGACGGCAAGGACGGACGGGCGCCGTGGGAGCAGACGGAGGGGCCGCGCCGAGGAGCGCTCCCAAACCAACTACAACAGTTTAAAATTGCAAAATTGAACCTTTAAAAATGGGAAAAAAAATTTAAATTTTAAAAAATTAAAAATCAAAACTACTAAAATAATTTTGAGACACGAAATGATCTCAAATGAAAATTTCATAAACATCAAAGTTGTAGAGGTCATGAAGATCTACAACTTTTATTTTGGTCATCTTGTCATTTGACAAAATTTGAACCTTTCAAATTTGAAATTTTAAAAAATGACAAGTTCGAACCAAAATTTGAGACCCAAAATGATTTCAACATAAAAAGTGATGAATACCAAAGTTGTTCAACTCATTAATATCTACAACTTTTAGTTTAGTCATCTTATCATTTGACAAAATTTGAACCTTTCAAATTTAAAATTTTGAAAAATGACAAGTTCGAACCAAAATTTGAGACCCAAATTGATTTCAACATAAAAAGTGATGAATACCAAAGTTGTTCTACTCATGAATATCTACAACTTTTATTTTGGTCATTTCTTCATTTGACAAATTCTTAGCACATATTGTTCACTAATCTTACACATGTCTCATATAGTTTATAAAACCTTATGAGAGATGTGTCACAT
The DNA here is from genome assembly GCF_019320115.1 of Miscanthus floridulus. Taxonomy (NCBI): domain Eukaryota; kingdom Viridiplantae; phylum Streptophyta; class Magnoliopsida; order Poales; family Poaceae; genus Miscanthus; species Miscanthus floridulus. Next base: position 101,138,595 of record NC_089588.1, on the reverse strand, counting down.
TTGTGAACAATGTCATTACCACTTTGTCATATGAAGAAATAACCAATACAAAAGTTGTAGATCTTGATGAGTTATTCAACTTTGGTATTTATCACTTTTTTAGCTGAAATCATTTGGGGTACCAAAATCTTGTCTGAAGTTGCATTTTTTTGAAATTCAAAATTTAAATTGCTCAAACTTTTCATATGTATATATTGACAAAACCAACAAAATAAATTGATAGAGAACGATTTTAGAAATTTTTTGGAAAAAATCATCAGATTTGGAGTTAGTATGAGGAAGAAAAACTAGTTACAAAGTTGACCCACAGATTAAAAAAAGAAATCATACTGTTCACTATGATCATGTAAGGATCATCTAGAACAGTGTGATTTCTGTTTTTAATCTGTGGGTAAACTTTGTAACTAGTTGTTCTCCCTCATACTAACTCCAAATGTGATGGTTTTTTCCCTAAAATTTTCTAAAATCATGCTTCAGCATTTAAGTTTGATCAAACTTGGATGTGACAATGTTTTACACATTTTAAAATTTGAAATTTGACAAGTTTAAACCAAATTTTCAAACCCTAAATGATTTCAGATGTAAAAGTGATGAATACAAAAGTTGTTCAACTCATCAAGATCTACAACTTTTATTTTGGTTATCTTGTCATTTGACTAAATTTGAACCTTTAAATTTTTGAAATTTGAAAAAAGACAAGTTGAAACCATAATTTGGACCCCCAAATCATTTCAACTGAAAAAGTAATAAATACCAAAGTTGAATAACTCATGGAGATCTACAAGTTTTATTTTGGTAATTTCATAATTTGATAAATTCTTAGTACACATTGTTCACACAAACATACGTGAATGTAGTCTCAAACACATAGACACACATAAATGTAGTTTCAAACACACATACATAAATGTAGTCTTACATACATGAATGTAGTCTCACACACACATACATGAATATAGTCTCACACACACATACAGAAATGTAGTCTCACACACACATACATGAATGTAGTCTTACGAACACTGACACACATAAACTAGCTAGCCCACCGTGACAACTTTCCCCTTGACACCTTTTCGTTCCCATGGCAATACATCTTTGGGCAGGTTCTTTTCCATAGCCTTGATCTTCTTACAAAAGTCTATGAATAGCGGCATCTCATCGTACTTTTGTAAGCCTCAACATCGTCCACGCCATCAACTCCGATGATATGTTGTTTCCCGGAGGCCACCACGTGCTTTGTCTTCTTCTTTGGGGGGAGGTTACTTTGCAGGTCGGGCATATAGAAGACTTACGCGACACGTTCAGCGAGCACCCAAAGGTCATCCTGGTAGCCTACTTTCTAGAGGTCGACGACTCTCTGTCCGATCTCATTGAATTGATGTTGCTTGATCCAGCGGCATTCAAATAGGGCCACCTTTATATCCCTTCCATAGTCAAGTTCCCATATATCTTCAATTATGCCAAAGTACAGGACCTTTCACCCCACTCTGTCGAGAGCCACTATTCGGATGCCGTTGTTCTGATTCACAGATTTCCTGTCCTTTGTGTCGGTATAGTATATGTACCCATTGATGTCATACGTATTCCAAGACATCACCTGTTTCGATGGCCCGGCCGCCAACCGACTGATGCTAATAGAATCTATAGTTTCTCCAGGCTGTATGTTCTGGTCCTTCAACCATGATGTCAGGCATTGCTTATGCTGTTTCATGACCCAATCATCTGAACGGCCATTCCTCTCGGCTATAATGATAGCCATGTGTTCATCAATGTACGGTTGCATCACTGCCATACTCTGCAAGACACTGTAATGCGCCCGACTCACCTCTCTGTAATCATTGTCGAGGAACACTTTCCTACCACTTGTGCCCTTCCCAGCTAGCCTTCCCTTGTGACGAGAATCGGGATTACCAATCCTTCTCTGTACTTTTAGCCACTCTTGGCAGCACTCGATGACTTCTTCGAAATTGTAACCCTCTATCATGGAGCCCTCTAGGTGTGTTCGGTTATGCACGTATCGGCTTAAAACCAACATAAACTGCTCGTAGGACCACATTTCATGCAAGAAGCTAGGGCCCAGCGCCTCGATATGATGAACTAGGTGAATCATGAGATGTACCATTATATCAAAAAAGCGGGAGGTAAACACATCTCTAGCTGGTTCTAGGTCTCCACCATGAATTCATGTAGGTCACTCAGCTCTTGCCTACGAATCGTCTTCTGTGAGATCTTCCAAAAGAAGTAGCACATGCAGGTGATGGCCATCTTTAGGAACTCTGGCTTTATAGCCCTAATTGCAATTGGTAGGAACACTGTCAGCATCACATGACAATCGTGAGCCTTGCGGTATGTTAATGATAGGTCCTTCATCGACACTAGCTTCTTCGGGTTCGCCGAAAACCCAGTCGGCACTCTGACCCCCCTAAGGAAATTGCATATAGCTCTCCTCTCCTCTATGGTTAGGTTGAAGCTAGCCGCAGGAAGACTGTACTTGCCATTATCCTGCTGTACCGGCCAAAGCTCCCCATCACGTTTAGCTGCACCATGTCTTTCCGTGATCTGAGACCATCCTTTGACTTGCCCGTGTCCATCAAGGTAGCCATGAGACTCTCAAAGACATTCTTCTGCACGTGCATCGCATCAATGGCATGGGGGACCTCCAAGTCTGGCCAATAAGGTAGGTACTGAAAGAAGATCGATTGCTTCTTGAATGGTACGCCTTTGATGGGAGGTGTGCTTCTATCTCTGATCGTTCCATCCGGATTCTTCTTTCCATAGATGATGTGTATGTTTTGGACCATTCTGAACACATGTTCTCCATTACGATGTCTCTCTAGAGGGGGTTCATTCTCCGGGATGTTGCCATAGTATCTTAGGTACAATTTGCCGCGGTACTTGTGACCTGTCTTTAAGAAGCACCGGTTCCTTATGTAAACTATCTTCCTGGATCCATCTAGGAACACCCATTTAGTACCATCCAAACAGACTAAGCATCCAGTCTTGCCTTTGAACTGTCCAAACAGGGCAAACAGCACGGGGTAATCATTGGTAGTAACAAATATTATTGCTTTGCATATGAAGTCCTCCTGCCGAAACGCATCGTACATCGGCTCCCCATACCTCCATAGCCTCTCCATTTCTTGCATCAGAGGCTCCAAGAACACGTCTATATCAATGCTTGGTTGTGTGGGGCCGGAGATAAGAATGGTGAGGAGAAGGTACTTCCTCTTCTAACACAAATACGTTGGGAGGTTGTACATGGTCAAGATGACTGGCCATGTGCTGTGGTCGGTCATCCTCTTATTGAAGGGATTCATTCCATCAGTGCTCAAGCCGAACCGTACATTCCGTGGGTCATCACTGAATTCTGCTTTGTACTTGGCATCGAACGCTTGCCACTGGCTACGATCGGCCGGGTGTGCGATCGTATCATCATCCACCTTGCGCTCATCATCCCACCATGTCATCAGTGCGGCTTCCTTAGGGTTTAGGAACATACGCCTCAAATGGTCGGTCACTGGCAAGTACCACATAACCAGGGCAGGAATTCTTCTCTTATTTGCATCGTTGCCTAATGGAGTTTCCTCTGGGGGCTGAGATTCTTGCACCACCTTCTTCCCACCCTTCTTCCTCTTTCCTATGGAGGCTTCCACCCCACTTTGAAGGTCATTGTTCTTGTACCGACTAGCCCCACACCTAGGACATGTATCTAAAGTCTCGAACGATGTGCCACGCTGAAAAAGGATACAGTGGTTGGGGCATGCATGGATTTTTTCAACCCCCAATGTGAGTGGACTTATAACCTTCTTCGCTTGGTATGTGTTGGCGGGAACTATGTTCAGCCGTGGGAGCAACCGTGACATGAGGCACAACAGATCATCGAAACTGCAGTCCGACCAGCCGTACTTAGCCTTCAGGATGAGTAGCTCAAGCACAAAACGTAGCAGTGTGAAGTATGTCGGACAGCCCTTCTCAGCATCATACACAGTCTTCTTCGATGCTTTTGTCACCCTCTCAAGATTTTTTAGACCTCTCTTGCTCTTTTCTAATATTTCTGGTCCAAAGGCCCAAGCATTTCGTCCAAGTTGTCACCGTCATCTGCATCCCCCTTACGTGCTTCGCCATCATTGCTGGCACCGCCAGCATCATCACCACCTTGTTCATTGCCAAAGCCACCACCTTGTTGATTGCCAAAGCCACCACCTTGTTGATTGCTATAGTCACGATCCATTTGTTGCTCAAGATCGTCTGTGAATCGGGACAAGTATGCTTGGGTTTCAGCTTCATCAGCTAGATCATCGTCGCTGTCATCAACAACCACCGTTTCACCATGATGAATCCACACTGTGTAGTCCGGAAAAAATCCTCTCCTAATCAGATGTTCTTTGATGGTACTCACATCTCGAAATGCAATAAGGTTCTTGCAATCTTTGCAGGGATAAATAATCGTGTCACTATTCTCTTTCAACATCGCTGCATGCTTCTCTGCGGCTTTGATGAATTTGTCCACCTCATCACGAAAAAGGGCGTCGTGTCTTAACGAACCATACATCCAAGAGTTCCTGTAGTCCATCTTATAGAAACAAAACAACCAAAAAAAGAATATTACTTGAGAATAATTGTATATACCTGAGATACGCACCATGGTAGTAGAGGATAATTAATTAATTGACTATTAATGCATAAATATTTTAAAATATAAATTAATTGGTTCAAATAAACAATTTCAAAGAAAACAATTAGCAACATTTAATATTTCATCCACTACCTTTCATGCAAACTCCATTTCAATTTCATGGTAGAGGATAATTAATTAATGGTCTATTTATCCATAACTAATTAAAAACACACATTATAGAAAGGAATCAAAATAAATATTAAATGATAATTAGTAGCCGTGGTAGAGGATATTTTACACATTAGCAACAATTAAAATCTTACACATTCACCTACATGCAAACTGTAGTCACATAAAGAAAAAATTGAAAAAGAAAAAAAAACAAAATCCTAGATCTAGATCTAGATATAGGGTTTCATGACACATGCACCAAACTTCACTAATACTACACTAAAATCAACAAAGATGTACTAAGAAAGGGTGCAATCTTACTTTCCTACCTAATTTACCCTAGTATAGTGAAAATTAGGGTCCAATTTCACTCATAACTAGCTTAAGCTCCATGGAAGAGAGAGAAAACCAAAAATCAAATTACTCACTAACCAACGAATTAAACTTTAAATAAAGAGTTGGAGAAGCATTTCCTTACCTTTTAGAGCCTCTCTACCAAAGGATTTGAGATCAAAACCTCCCCCTTAGTAGAGCAATTTTTAGGAGCCTAAGGCCTCCCAACCTTTTTTGTGTAGAGGAGTATGTCCCGGGGTGGAAGAAGGGGTGACTGCTATTTATTCGTGCGCCATCAGTAGGGGCGGCTGGTGATTCAGCCGCCCCTACAGTCGAACAGCAGGGGCGGCTGGTGGCAGCCGCCCCTACAAATAGGCACTGCAGGGGCGGCTGGTGATTGAGCCGCCCCTACAGATCAGCCCCAACTATAGGGGCGGCTCAGGTTACCAGCCGCCCATACAGTGCCATCTGTAGGGGCGGCTAGGTTGATGGGGCCCGAGGACGTCCACTGTAGGGGTGCCCCCAAACTCAGCCGCTCCTACAGTAAAAATGTCCCGTTCCTAGTGTAAGAATCCGGTGTAGTGCGTCCTGGATGCCGCTGACGCGCGGCTGCGGGGGGACGAAGCTCACGACCAGCAGATGGAGGGCGCTCTGCTCGTGGGGCTCTGGTGCGCACACCGTGACCCCGGGCAGCGCCCATCCATCGCAAAGGGTCCTGCAGTCCGAGGAGTGCAAGCTGCCAGCGCTCTCGTTACACATGTACAGCACTGGCATCGTTGCCTCGACGGGCATCGACCCTGGTGTCTCCGGCAGCTCCTTCTCTAGCGGCATCCGCTCGGCGGGGGCCGCTGGCACGACGGCAGGCTCGTCGGAGGAATCGTTTGCCAGTTTACTAGTCCTACCACCCCATTCTACGTGGTAGTAATTATTATTGTGTAGTACTGTTCAAACTTTGGACAAACAGCTGCTTGTCGCTGCTCCCAGTTTGGATCCTACCTGTACTGTAATGTTCACGCTTCAGGGGTTTTCTCGTTTCCCGATATCTTTGTTTTCTACGGTTGTGCATTCTACTCAACATACGCACTGGCAGATGGAGCAATTTAGGCTTCATTTTACTATACTTGTGTACATATATTTAATTAGGGACTGCTGGAAGTAGGCTCGCAATCTTTTGGGTACCAATGTCACCAACTCACCATTGCATCTGACTAATATACTACTCGTGTTCTAAATTATAAAATATTTTATTCTTCTACAGTTTTATATACATAGGTTTTACTATGTACAAAAATAAAAAGTCCCCTAATTTGGAATAATGGAGGGAGTATCTGTTGGGATAGCTAAATCCCTATGAGCGCGCTCCTGCTTAGTTCAGACAGGTTAAGGCCTCTGCACGGGGCGAGCAGCACAAACATGAATATCGAGGCATATGATCTCTTGGCTGGTGAGCCAATTGATCTTTCTCTTCCTCGGGGTTCGAGTCCCCTTTTTAAAAGTACGGTTACACACTTACTTGTACTTTTCTGCCCTCAGCCAGCTATCACATATTCCTGCATATTTCTCTATTTACAGAGTTCAACACGCCAGGGGCGCTAGTGACTTTTACACATGAAACCGACTTGTTACATGGGCCCTTGTCGAGTCATGGTGTCGGCCCGCTGGGCTGTTCGACGTGGCACAAATGCCTTCGATACGAGGGTCGTCTTGTTGCCCAATCGGTGCCGTCTGCCGAAGGTCTCCCGGCTCGATCGGCTGACGCCTTTGGTCACCTACATTAGTTACATTAGTTAGTGGCCTCATGAAATTCAGCCTTCGTCAGTCAACGGTCTTTGTAAGTTATTAGGCTTCGTCAGTCAACGGTCTTCATCAGTTATGGGCCATCATAAGTCAGAGGACTTCATCAGTTATTAGCCATCATCAGTCATCCATCGCGGAGGCCATGCAGGTCCTGCAGTCCTAGGAGCGGAAGCTGCTGGCGCTCTCGTTACACATGTACAGCATGCTGGCGACCCCACCATCTGCTGGCATCGTTGCCTCGACGGGCGTCGACTCTGGTGTCTCCCGCAGCTCCTCTAGCGGCGTCCGTTCAGCGGAGGCCGCTGGCACGACGGCAGGCTCGTCGGAGGAATCGTCTGCCAGTTTACCGGTCGTACCACCCCATTCTACGTGGTAGTAATTATTAACGTGTACTGTTCACACTTTATTAAACAAACTGCTGCTTGTCGCTGCTCCCAGTTAAGATCCTACATGTACTGTAATTGCTGACGAAGTGATCCGAATCAAACACTAACAGGACCATAGAAGTCCGGGCCGCTAAAGACCGAAGAATGCAGCGATGATGTCACTCTTTCGTGGTGAAGAACGGAGAGGTTTATAAGCAAACCACCAAAGGATAACCAACGTGCTTACGTGACGAAGAACCAGCTAGTTTTTAGGCAAACTAGCAAAGAAATCGTCGAAGCTCTCGCCCGGAAGGGACCCTGTCAGGGTAAGGACATCGTCGGGTTGCCCTAGGTGAGCTGGCAAGTCTAGGGCGCCATCCTTGGTCGTCGGATAAAGGGATAAACAGCATGGCGGTTAGAGAAGAGGGCAAAAGGGTTGGAGTAGAGGTATTAGATTGATTTGTTTGACGATTAGATAGATGGGAACTCAATCGGTCATGATCCTCTCATATATAGAGGAGGTGGTCTTATCCCAGTAGGAAACTTCACCAAGCCTTATTTTCTAAGTTTTCCACGAGTTTGGAACAGTTCATATCGAAATCCAAAAGGCCAGATCCAAACAGGATTTTTTGTTAGGTATGTCGGAAGTCTCGACTTGGGTCGGAACTCCCGACAGTCGGAACTTCCGACTTTTGTCGAAACTCCGGACGTAGGGATAACCCTGGACACCCAAGCAGATTTCTTTAGGCTTCCCGGAAGTTCCGACACCAGTCGGAATCCGACAGTCGGAAGTCCCGACAATGAGGCATCTTTCCGAGGGCATAACTTCTTCATCCGGACTTCGAATTAGATGATCCATATATGTTTTTTGACCGTCTCGATGAGAGGAACGCAATGGTAAAGTCCATTTCATATTTTGACAACTTCACAAAATGGACATTTTTGGTTGTCAACATATGCCCCCTGTTTTCAAGTTAAACACGTACTTATTCAAAACCAAACAGCGACGATATCCATCTCATCGGCTGCTTAGTGACTAAGAGCGATGTATACATCGGCCATTTTTCTAAGGGCGTTACATGTATCGGCCATTGTTTGGAGAGCACTTGGGCTTCTTGCCAAACACTTGAAAAGTACCCTTTCAAGTACCTCCCGTTGAATGCTATCGTGAGACGTTCACCTTGCAATGTCTCTAGCACATATGAATTTCTGAAAATAACTTTGACCGCTTTGTAAGGACCTTCCCAATTCGGTGACCACTTGCCAAACTAATTGCTCTTCGATCCAATTGGTAGTATGGTTTTCCACACCAATTCTCCCACTTGGAAGGATTTGCTCCTGACTTTCTTGTTGTATGCTTTGGCAACTCGAGCTTTATCTTTCTCCATTTCCTTGATAGCCTTTAATCTCACATCAATCACCTCATCGATGTTATCCATCATCAAATCATGATACACAACAGCTGATAAATCATTTTGTTTAGTGAGCCTGTATGCATCCAAATTCACTTCGACAGGCAACACGGCTTCTTGATCATATACTAACTCAAAAGGAGTAACCTTTGTAGCACCATGCCTTGAAATGCGATGTGCCCATAGAGCCTCAGACAAAACTTCATGCCATCTCCTTGGATTCTCCTCAATTTTCTTTTTGATGAGCTTGATCAAAGTCTTATTACTAGACTCAGCTTGGACATTGGCTTGAGCATAGTATAAAGATGAATTGATCAACTTGATCTTATATAATTCGGCAAATTCCCTCACCTCTTTGGACACAAACGATGTCCCTTGATCTGTAGTTAACGTTTGAGGGATGCCGAATCTATGAATAATATGCTCAGTGATGAACTCAATTACTTCCTTGTGTGTCATATTCTTCAAAGGAACTCCCTCAGTCCACTTAGTAAAGTAATCCGTAGCAACTAACACAAACCGGTGTCCCTTCAAAGATGGGGGATATATTTGGCCAATGAAGTCTAGCCCCCAACCACGAAAAGGCCATGGTTTGATGATAGGATGAAGCACAGCATCCGGCACAAGGTGAATATTTCCAAACTTCTGGCACTCTTCGCAACCTTTGTAGTAGCAAAAACAATCGGCCATCATAGTAGGCCAATAGAAACCGGCTCTATGCAATAACCACTTCATCTTTGGGGCCGATTGATGCGTACCATAGATGCCTTCATGGACTTCTCCCATAGCCAATCTTGCCTAATCTGATCCCAAGCACTTAAGTAGCAAATCTTCAGTGGTTCTTCGATAGAGCTCATCATTATGCAATACATATTTGAAAGCGCTCCGTCGAACACTTTTATCAATTTTGGCACTTGAATCACGTAGATATCTCAACAAGGGAGTCCTCCAATCTTCTAAATCAGCCCCAACATCACTGGAAGTTATATCGGGCCAATTTGATAGCTTCTCGAGCGAATTGACCGGGCTAGTCACAGGGGAGTCGGCTAAGCCAACAGGGCCAGTAGCCTTAGCTGATTTGGAGGTGTCGGCTTGGCCGACTAGGGCAGTCGGCTTAGCCGACTTGGCCACAGCAGAAGAGTAGTCGGCTGAGCCGACTGGTCTATACCTACAAAGGAAAATTTAAAATCTTCATGCATCGGTTGTTGTTGAATATGGAAATTATGTCCACTAACATCATAGCCAGATGCTTGTTGAGCTAACATGTGGGCCTTTTGATTTTCATGCCTCAGAATATGCCGAATTCGGAATTTGGCAAAATAGTCAATAATATCAAAGCAAGCATCAAGACAAGTTCTTAGTGACCCTTCTAAACATTGAAATTCACCAGCAACTTGTTGTATCACCAGTAAGGAATCACCATAGGCTTCAACATGTTATACCCCATGGATTGCAATATGGCCAAGCCGAATAAGAAAACTTCACATTCGGCTCAAATGTTGGTGTAGATATAATTTTAATCGGTTTGATGTCTCCAATAGCACCATTGTGAGAAATAATGATTATTGTCACATCCATGAAGTAAATCAAAATGCATATATCATGCCCCCGGGCCTTAAGGCCATCAAAGTAAATTCCATGGGGGCTTTCTAATAGCACGATGGTTGCAATCATTCATTGACTATATTTTACACTAAGGGCAATATCAAAATATCGGCCATATGAATTCATCCACATAAATATGCATAGCCAAAACAAAATATTTTGGCTCTTGATCATTGGTAAGTAAAATAATTTGGCAACCCTCCATAACATAAAGATCCACACCAAGGATCAAAATAAGGAGCTGAGGGATAACCATGCATACCAGGGGATGAATTCCACACATGCATAGGAAGAGAATACAGATGATGCAAAGACCAATGATTTTGATGATTTGGTGCAAACCCCCAACTTGGCAATTGTTTCTTCAATCTCTTTCTCTTCTTTGCCTTCATTGCACCACTTGCTTGAACATCATCCTACTGAGCTTGAATACTTGCTTTGGGAACCCATGCCAGGCCTTTTTCTTTTAGCTTCTCAGCACTAAGCTTTTGTAGCTTGTTTTCTTACCACTTTGGTAAGCCGATTGAGCATATCGGTTTTATTTCTGTTTTGGATAGCAGCAAATTTTTCTTGATTTTGGGCACTCCCACCTTGTTTTGTTTAGATTTGGCACCTACAATATCAATAGATGATTTTTCCACTTCTTTGCCATTAATAGCCAAATTTTTCAGCAATGTAATCGGCTTTTCAATAGTTGAATTCAGATCTGAACTCTTGTTCTTTCGGCCATCATACTTCACGCGGTAAACTTGCTTTACTGCTTTCTTCTTTGGTTGAGCTCCAAACCGATTTTGATCAAAACGGTCTTTACAAGATGATGATCTCTTTGTATGTCTAGGAGCCGCATACTCTACATATTCTGGCCTAAAATATGGTGGAACATGTGCCTCTTCGTCAAACCAGCCCCAAGATGAATAAGAATAAAAATATGTGGGCTGTGGTCCATACGATATGGGAATTGGCTGCTTAAAAGGAGAATATGTTATTGCTGCGTGAGGTTTATCTCCTTACCGATTCCACTCTTGAGACTTGCGCTTTGGAGACAATTTTGATGAATGGACTTTCTTTGGCCAATTGGTGATATTTGCTTCTCCTATCTTCTCATATTTAGCTAGAAGTTCCTCAAAGCTGAGCTTCGACCTTCTACTTCTTTGTTTGTCACGGCCTTTACCTCCATTAGCTTTAAGAGCATCCTCCTTCTCCCCATCTTAACAAACATGCTCCAAAGGAGGATCCTTAGCCGATTCTCCTTGCTCAACGAGATCAATCGGCTTTTGCTTTGTTTGGAGAGATTTCCGCTACCCCCAGTGTCTTTTAGAACTGTGATAACTTTGCTGTCCTCTAGAATATCTTATATTTGCAATTCATCAACAACAACCTTGCCTTCACTTGAGGGCTCCACATCTCTCTCTTGGGCGTTCAAGCTTTGAGCTTTGAGTGAATCGGCTAATGCAAGCCGATTCGAAACCTGTTTGCCACCAAGACCAATTGAATCCAATTGGTCTATGCGCGCGTTGAGCTTCAGAAAATCTCAATCGTCCTTTATCAATGGCCGATTGGATCACTCGACGAAACATATTGCAACTAGAGGTATTATTATTAGAAGAATTGTGCCATTTGCAATATGTAAGCTCTTCTAAATTTTTAACAGATGGCAAAGCATTGTGATCAATGATTCTAATAAAATTATTCTTGAGTAAGACATCAAAGACATGATCACAAAATGTAAAGTCAAAGGTGTACTTTGATTTCTTTAGCGCATTCTTTTGTGAAGTCGGCTTTAAAGCTAGGCAAACGAATGGATCGTATTTATTATCAATCCATTCGGACACACCTTTGCAATTGCTTATAGGAAGCTTTAGCTTTGACGAATTACCACAATCGGCCTTGCCATATGGAACAATGTCTCGAATCTGAATTTATTTTATCATCACCAAATAAATTGCTATTCTCAATCGGTCTATTACAATAATTAGCAAGGATATCTCTAATAGATGCAGAAATTAAAATACTATGACCTGATTGGAATTTGAGCAAAATATTTGTGTTTTCTATCTTGTTGATCATGTTGGAAAAGTGCATGTCCTTGATTTGCATGATGTTGCTCTTCATCTCTAGAGAATGATCAACAATAGGTGCCGAATCATCCGAAGATGCATTGGCAGCTGCCGAGACCGAAAAAGTCAGCTTAGCTGACTTGGGCACTAGCAGGGGCAGTCGGCTTAGTCGGCCTAGCCAACTTAGGCAAGGCGGCAGATGCAGTCGGCCTAGCTGTCTCAGGGTAGGAAGCAATCGGCTCAGCTGACTTTGAAGTCAGCTCAGCCAATTCTGAGCAGGCAAGCAACCCTCCTTTGTTGCTTGTAGGGGCTTGATCTCCATCAATGATGCGGTAATCACTAGAAAAGTGTACAACCCCTTTAGCTCCTGAAAAATCAAGTCTAGCTGGTTTTTGGCGTTTTTCATGCTTTTCTGTAGCAAGACTTATTTTTTGAGATGTGACTGATTCGGAAAGGATATTGTATTGTTCGACTTTTCTAGCCGAACCTTTGCTTACATCTGAATCAATTATTTCTTTCATGCCCACTAGCAATCCTCTTTTAGGGCCTATTCGGTTGGTATTAAAGCCGGCTGATAAGCCGGCTAAAGCTATTTTGTTGTGAGATAAAAATACTGTAGATTCTAGCTGATAAGCCGGCTAATAAGTTCAAGCGAACAGGCCCTTAACCGATGACTCAACTGTGATCGGCCTTTTTTCATTAGTCTTTCCAAAATATTCATAGAATTGCTCCTCTAATTGAGACCATGAACCAATAGTACATCGCGGCAAAAATATAAACCATGCAAAGGCAATACCGGTGAGAGAAAAAGGAAAAAATCGCACTCTCATATAGTCTTCTTTACCAGCAAAACCCAGCTGTGAGAGATATATACTAATATGTTTCATAGTGGTTTTATCATCTTCACCACTAATTTCATAAAAATCAGGTACCCACCAACCATTAGGAGTTTTCAAGTAATCATAGCATAATAGGTACAGTCTATGATAAGTGGGCATCTTCCATTTAGAGGAACCATATGGATTTCTAGCATGGGCTAAATCTTCATCGATTTGGCTTGATTTGAGAGCAACAAATGAAGCCGAATCATGATTGTTTGCAAGTGCACACATTGCTAAAATTTCATTGATTCGGCTACAATCAGTGTTCACCTAAACGGATTAAACGGCCAGTAAACGATAAACGGTGGTAAACTGTTTTGTTTAGGGGGTAAACGGAAATTAAACGGTTGACCGTTTAAACGGTCAAAAAAAGGGAAAAATGGCCTAAACGGTCCAAACGGAACGGAGATAAACAGTATTAAACGGGCTAAACAGCTATTTAAATGGCCGTTTAGGCGAATACAAGGTAAATCTAGTTCAGTTTTGTATGGATAAATTTGTATACTTAAGTTTATTATATTTTTAAATGTGTACACTTGATATGTTACATACATAAATATCTATATTTGGTTCTTTTCACATGCATAAATATATATACATACCAAAATAATTGATTTTTACTCGGATAAATATGTATAAATGCTAGAATACTTGATTTTTTACATGCACATATATAATTATATGTATTTTTTAAGTACAAAACCGTTTAGACCGTTTAAATTCGTTTAAACACCGTGTAAACAGCCTAAACGCTAAACGAAGGGCGACCGTGTAAAGACCGTTTATCATTTAGGAAAACATTGGCTACAATTATTAGCAATATGCGGAGCCGAATCACGAGTTTTAGCACTCGAATGCCTTGCTGAAATTTCACTAATTCGGCTATGGTTATGAGCGAAATACAAAGTCAAATTGTGAGCATTGATCTTTGCATAAGGTGCTGAATTTTCGTTGATTCGGCTATGGTTACTAGTAACACGTGAAGCCGAATCATAAGTATTAGCACTTAATCACCTTGCTAAATTTTCATTAATTTGGCTCGAGTTGGGAGTAACATATGGAGCCGAATTATGACTAGGAGCATTGGCATATGGTGCTGAATTTTTAGAATAATTGGCTAAATAATTAGCATTGTTATAGCCAATTCTCTCATTCATCGGCATGTCTTGTGGTGGAACCACATATTGTGAACTTATAGCCGATGAATAACAATTTATGTATTGTATGTTGCTAGTAGCATCAAAACTCAAAGAATTTACAACATGCATCGGTTCTTGACCATAATATTCACAATTACGATGTGTATGATGAGGAGCATTAACAAAAGTATTAGCCAATGTAACATATCTAGTATCATTACAGCTAGCAACACCAACATGAGAGCTCATAAAACTTGCAAAATAACTATTAGGATCATAAGATGCATTTGCAAGTTGTACCTTAGGGTGATTGTAGTAATATTGTGATGCAACACATTGGTACTTTATGATTTATAACTTGACCGCCTTGCTGAATTTTCCGATAAGCACCGCAACTTGTTGCAAAATCGCAAACAAGATCACAAGGGGTCAAAACCAGATGCGATCTGCCTTTTGGTCCAGATGCAACAGTAATGGCGTGCTCAAGAAGATAGATCGACGAGGAGTAAGGCTAGGTTAGAGAGATCGGCTATAAGAGATAGCCGAACCAATCGTCCCCAGCGGAGTCGCCAAAAAGTGTGTTGACGTCGGAAGTGATCCGAATCAAACACCAACAGGGCCTTGGACGCCCGGGCCGCTATAGACCGAAGAATGCAGCGAGGATGTCACTCTTTCATGGTGAAGAACGGAGAGGTTTACAAGCAAACCAGCAAAGGATAACCAACGTGCTTACGTGACGAAGAACCGGCTAGTTTTCAGGCAAGCTAGCAAAGAAACCGTCGAAGCTCTCGCCCGGAAGGGACCCCATCAGGGCAATGACGTCTTCGGGTTGCCCTAGATTGGACGGGAAGCCTAGGGCACCATCCTTGATCGTCGGATCAAGGGATGAACATCATGGGGGTTAGAGAAGAGGGCAAAAGAGTTGGAGTAGAGATAGTATATTGATTTGATTTACGATTGGATAGATGAGAACTCAATCGACCATGATCCTCTCATATATGTAGAGGGGGTGGTCTTATCGCAGTAGAAAACATCTCCAAGCCTTATTTTCTAAGTTTCCCACGAGTTTGGAACAGTTCAGATCGGAATCCAAAATGCCAGATCCGAACAGGATTTTCTGTTAGGTATGTCGGAAGTCCCGACTTGGGTCGGAACTCCCGATAGTAGGAACTTCCGACTTTTGTCGAAACTCCCGACGTAGGGATAACCCCAGACACCCAAGCAGATTTCTTCAGGCTTCCCGAAAGTCCCGACACCCATCGAAACTTTCGACTGTCGGAAGTCCCGACTTGGGTCGGAATTCCTGACAACGAGGCATCTTTCCGAGGGCATAACTTCTTCATTCGGACTTTGAATTAGACGTTCCATATATGTTTTTTTACCGTCTCGACGAGAGGAACGCAATGGTGAAGTCCGTTTCACATTTTGACAACTTCATAAAATGAACATTTTTTGTTGTCAATAGTAATGTTCTAGGATTTTCTCGTTCCCTAATATCTTTGTTCTCTACGATTGTGCATTCTACTACTCAACATATACGTACTGGCAGATGAAAAGTTTCAGCTCCGTTTTGCTACTTGTGTGCATATATTTAGTTATAGGGATTGCGGAAGTACTAGGCTCGCACTTTTTTGGGTACCTAACGCTGGTGGACCATCCATGCAATCTCTAGTTTATGGTAGCACGTACGAACTCATGGGTCTGGTCTGTGTCGCCCGTCCGGCTGATGAATTGTGGAGACGCTTCCACGAATAGTCTCAGTGCTAGTCGTTGCACCACTTGGCATTTATGTTTCAACCATTAATTCCACAAATGTAACGTCTCGCTGGAACATTTATTCTTGACCAAAAATGACAAAGTAATTACACAAATTAACTAGAGTTGATGTGAGACAAGTTGGGCAAAAAAATCATGGAAGATGGTCCCAAACTCAGCATCCAGGGCCTTTGATTCGCTCGTGCAGCTCGTCTCGTGGCTCTTGTGGAAAGTAAATACACAAATTAACTAGAGTTTGATCGTCCTGATTGACTTGGGACGAGTCGAATACTGAGTGTATTATTAAACACTTGAGTGGTGGACGAAATTGACCGCATCTCGACCGACTTAGGAGTCGTGAAGAACGAGTCAGTCCGAGTGCATCATTAAGCACTTTGAGTAAGGGAATTTAGTTGACCGCATCGCGACCGACTTAGGAGTCGTGAAGGATGAGTTAGTCCTCCTTGAGTCACAGCTTGAGTGTGGAGCCGGAACACATTAGTCCGGGTTGACATTGAGTAGCTCGATGGCTACATGTCGTGGTACGACGGACATTAGTCGCAGAGATGTGTGTTGGCTCAATGGCCGACGGATCTTTTTAATAGACGTAAGGTAGCAGCATGGCTACAAGTCTGAAGACGTGCACAACACTTGGTTGTGTGCCTATTAGTAGGAAGCAACGACCGGAGCCTATGGTATACTTCTCAAAGGTTAGCAAGGACGACGAGTTGAAGGCATGAGCCACTGTCACTACTACAGAAAATGTTAACTGTGATGGGTAAAAAGGGTTAATCGAGGCGGTTTTTGCAACCGTCCTGGCAGAAAGGTCATGGTTAATCATGGCTTTAACCGAGGCGGGCATTTTAAGGCAACTGCCTCCGTTAATCCCATTAACCGAGGCGGTTGCGTTATAATGCCCGCCTTAGTTAATGATCTCTAGAAAACAAGGCGGTTGCGTTATAGTGTCGGTCTCGGTTAATGATCTCCAGAAAACCAAGAAAACTTATGACTTTGGAGAATCGAACCCACGACCTGGCACTCAACACTACAATGTATCTACCACTGCACCACAAAGTCATTCATATCTATATATAATATGCTATCTTTTTATATTAATATTCCGTAATATTATATTGGATATTTTAGCTACTAAATGAACTCAAATGAAAAAACTTTCAACTACAAAGTTTTAAATCTTGTGAAGTACTATAACTTTGGTATAGGATGTATCTCCATCAGAGATAGTTTGAAAAAATTCAAAAAATTGAGTCTTAGAACATGTGAATTTCAAACATATATTTGAGACTCTAGGTGACTTTAAATCAAAATCTTCCCAACATCAAACATGTAGATCAGGTCGGCCACTAGAACTTTGGTATTAACTATGTGAACATTTGAGATTGTTTAGGAATTCGAAATTTTAAATTTCAAAATCTATAATTTTCGAGCACATATTTGAGACTCTAAACATCTTCAAATTAAAAACTTTTGAACTACAAAGTTGTAGATTCTATTGAGAACTATAACTTTTGTATAGATCATGTCAACATCCAAGATCGCTTGAAAATTTTAAATTTCAAATTTCAAAACCTACACACTTAAAACAATATTTTGTGATCCTAAACCGTGTCGATTCAAAAACTTTTCAGCTGCAAAGTTGTAGATCTCGTCAAGAACTATAATTTTGATATAAAGTTTGTCTTCATCCAAGTTCATATGAAAAAATTATAAATTATTTTTTATTGTAACCATTAACCGAGACGGGCAACTTAAGAGGTTGCGTTAGGATAACCGCCTCGGTTAATAAGCATTAACCGAGGCGGTTACGTTATAGTGCCTACCTCGGATAAGTATTAACCGATGCGGTTGCTCGCCCGTCTGTCCTACCTCGAATAACCGAAGCGAGCAACCGGGCCGCTCGTCTTCGAGGCTATTTTGGAAACGCTGCGTAAAAGATTTTGTGTAATTATGTGTGTGCTGATGGCTCGCACGTGGCTCGTTTTTGGCTCGGACGTCTTGCATGCAGCCTAACGGCTCGCTTGTGGCTCGACGGCAACTTGGCCATTGCAAGCCAAAGTAGGATTATCCACAATTAGACCGTTCGGACTCCTTATTGCTTGCTTGTTGGTTGATAGAAACGCATGTAAATATGTACGTGCCTGCTTGGTCTTGTACGTGCATGCAGGCCTCAATTCCTTTGATTAGCTTGTTTGCTTCTTGCAATGGTACTGTGGATCATATGACTTTCAACTTTGTTTGCTTGCTTTTCTGCACGACATCTTCCATGCGTCCATGCATGTGTACGGATGGCTCCAGAGTTTGCCACTACTACATAAACGAATTATAGCAACGCCTCTTTTTTCAGTATTGGCAGCTCACTCACCCGTCGTCCCTACATTGGACGTGCTCGGGTTTCACTGGACCAGTTATCCCTACAAATTCATCAGTAGAGACGGAAGGTAATACCAGCCACCCCTACAAATAGGTCGATTTGTAAGGTCGGCTGGTTATCCAACCGCCCCTACAAATAAATTAGTAGAGGGGGGGCTGGTAATACTAGCCGCCCCTACTAATCCTGCACATAAAAGGGCGCAACCCCCCTTCTCCCTTCTCGGGTTAGTTACTGTAACCCGAGAGAGGAAGTAAGAAGGCCTTGGGCACCTCCCAAAAATTGTTCTTTTAAGGGGGAGGTTTTGGTTTGAATTTCTTGGGTGGAGAGGTTGTAGAAGCTAAGAAAATGCTATTCTAAATATTTTTTTGAAGTTTTAATGGTAGGTTAGTGCTTAATTAGAGTTATATTTTTCTCTATCTTCTATGGTGCTTTAGCCATTTATGAAGCAAATTGGACTAAAGTTTTGAAGGTACTAGGATTAATTAGTTAGGGGAATAAGATTGTATCCTTATTTAGTCAATCTTCCTTGATTTTGGTGGACTATTAGTTAGTTTTATGGATGTCTGATCTACATCTAGATCTAGAACTAGGGTTTGATTTTTTTTTTACTAATTACATTCTTATTAATTTTTGTGTGACAAAATGGGATTAATTTTGCGTGAAGGATAGTGGGTAAAATATTAAATGTTCTTATAATTAAAATTGTTTATTGTAATCAAGAAAGTGGAGAAGCCAATATTCTAGTATATATATATCTAAATAATTAGTTCTACGTAGGCTCATCAGCCGCCCCTACCGTGCTTTCCTGTAGCAGTGGTACAGCCGAGTCTTCAATCGCGTTCCTGCCACGGTGGACGTCCTCGCGAACGGGGTGTTTGAAGAGGGGAACGCAGGGATCAGTGCACGCTACTCGACGTTGTCAGTGTTGATATCGCGGTCAGCTTAGCAAGCAAGTTCAGGCCTTTCAGCTTTAGTCACTGTCTCAGTATGAAATAGGCCCCACTACCTCAGATCTTGACATCACTGCCGGTTCAAAAAACTCCTTCACTGTCGGATTTTGAACCGATAGTGTTGTGAGATTGACATCACTGTCGGTTCTTATGAAAAAATAGAAAAAAAATTTAATTCTGGGAGAGGCCCCACTGGACAGCCACATAGTCACAAGTCACACGATTTTTCGAAAAATGCGCGCTTCGCAGCCACCGCCGCTCAAACCCCTGACCTCTTGCTTCGCATCTTTAGCCAAGTCACACGATTTTTCGAAAAACGCGCGCTTCGCAGCCACCGCCGCTCGAACCCCTGACCTCTTGCTTCGCATCTTTAGCCGCTAACCAATCCACTTGCAAGTTGTCTGTGTCCAAATGAGATTTTCGTACTAGCCATTTTATGTTCATCTGATTTTAAAATGAGTATTTAGGAACCTAAACGAATTCAAATGAAAAAGTTATCAACTACAAAGTTTTATAACTTTTTGAGATCTACAACTTTCATTTTGATAGTTTCTCCATCCGATGTCGTTTACAAAATTTGAATTTTAAATTTGAGAAATTCAAACGTAGTTTTCCATGACAAGATGATTTCAAATCAAAAGTTGTCAACTACAAAGTTTCATAAATTTTTGAGATCTACAACTTTCGTTTTTGCTGCTTGTTCATCTGAGGTCGTTTAAGAAATTCAAATTTTGAATTTTTGGAAATTCAAACGTAGTTTTCCTTGATAAGATGAATTCAAATCAAAAAGTTGTCAATTATAAAGTTTCATAACTTTTTAGGATCTACAACTTTTATTTTGATAGTTTCTCTATCTAAGGTCATTTACAAGAAATTCAAACATAGTTTTCCTTGACAAGATGATTTCAAATCAAAAGGTTGTCCACTACAGTGTTTCATAACTTTCTCAGATCTACAACTTTTATTTTGATCATTTAATCATTTATTTATCCGACATTGTGGCAGTAACCATAATTTCAAAATTTAATTTCAAATAGTATTTTGAAGTAGTAAATGATTTCAAATGAAAAAGCTGTCAACTACAAAGTTGCATAACTTTTCGAGATCTACAACTTTTATTTTGGGTGTTTCTCTATCCGTGGTCGTTTGAAAAATTCAAATTTTAAATTTTAGAAATCAAACGTAATTTTCGTTAGATAGATGATTTCAAATGAAAATATTTCGACATCCAAACGATCTCAAATTAAAAAAGTTTGAACTACATAGCTGTAGATCTCGTCGAGTACTACAACTTTAATATAAAGTTCGTCTTCATCAGACATCATATGAGAAACTTATGAAGTTTTCTTGCAGCATATCACTGTCGGTTCAAGTCATGAACCGACAATGATAGTGTTGGTTCTTGACAAAAACCGGCAGTGATGACCCAATATCACTGTCAGTTCTTGGCTAAAACCGACAGTGATATGAACCGACAGTGAAGACCCGAATATTAGTGTCGTTTGATCCTATCACTGCCGGTTTTAGCCAAAAACCGACAGTGATGGGCTATCACCGTTGGTTTCTTAAAATCTGGCAGTGATGAGACCGACAGTGATGTCTAATTCTATAGTAGTACCCCGAGTGCTTCCTCCCTCTCGCTCCCTTGGGTGATCATCTTGCTCAATGCTGACCTCGCGGCAGCTTGTTCAGGATGGTTCGCGTGTGTTGTATGGTCCAAACTTCTCTTTAATGAAATACATGTAAAGTCGCGTTCTTGAAAAAAAAACATTTTGGAAACACCATATGATATAATTTGCATATATTTTTAATTAGACCAAAGTTTGATAAATTTTGACATCTACTTAACAGAATTTGAATATATTTTTAATTAGACCAAAGTTTGATAAATTTTGACATTTAATTAATAGAATTTGCATATATTTCAAATGTGGCCAAATTTTGAAAATTCTCAGCTTCATTTTTTTGCGAGACCAAAAAACAGGATTTCAATCTTCACTCTCCCAAACTTGATAATAACGTGCTTCCAACCGCCTGATCCATTGTCATCCAATATCAAATAGCCTCTAGATCAGAATCTGGTGGTTGCCCAATGTCGTCCTGCAACTCATCCACTGCACAAGCGCTAGTAGCTGTTATTTCTGATATCATTTCAAATCGCGCAAAATCAGAAAACTAAATTAGATGGACTTGACATGTGAGTGAACCACTATTGAAAGCTTTGAGATGCGTGCTGCTGCCATCGCACTGTGCGAGCCACCACCAATGCCTGCTGCCACCTAGCTGCCACACGCCGAGCACACTCCTAGCCGCACCAGATACCGCCGGCAGCCACCGGGCCTGGGTAGCGACACCCTTGGCCTTGCAGTTTCGCCGAAGTGTCACCACCGCATAAGAGCATGCCCCATGTGATTCACAACAGCCCTGTTGAAAGGACCATAAGATGGCTAGAGGCAGGGGCGGATCCAGAACGGGGCTGCGCCCCGAGCTGAGCTGCTGATTCACGTTCAAAACAGTCTGATCTTGCTTTCTAGGCCTCCTTTTGTTTAAATAAGGTCATAGTTTTTTAGGCTAAACACCACATATGTTATAGGGGCTACATGGACTCGCCCCGGGCTGCAGCCCGGGCCCTGGATCCGCCCCTGGCTAGAGGGGGTGAATAGACTAAAAATTCCTTCAAGGCACAATTAAAACTAGGCAATAGTTTACTACAAACGGTGACCCTAGTAAGCACTATGAACCTAGCCTAATAACTAATGTAAGCCTCCTACACACATCTAGTTAACAAAGTGCCCAATCAACAAGCATAAGCACTAGGAACTACTACCTCCATTCCATTTTATAAGGCGCACCTGGATATCAAGATTCAAACTTCAAAAACTCTAACTAATAATTTAGCTAACAATGTTTAACTATTATAATACAAACTTGCTACATTAGATTCGTAAGCAATTGTAATATCTAATAATCATAGGTTTATTAGCATAAACCATATAATGTAAAGTAAATGAATAGTCAAACTATAATTTAGGACATCATGCCATTCTAACCTGCGCATTATAAAATAGAATGGAGGGAGTACATGCTAAGGAGCATAGGCAAACGCCAAACAACTAGTCGAGCAAGGACTAGATCTACTCGGCTACACTAGCTAGAACTACCAAAAGGTAAACAAGATGGAGCAACTAAGCTACTCAACTAGAGTTAGACAAGAATAATTACTCAACCAAGTTAGCAATTGGAACAAGCACAAGGCAACAAGCAAGCTAGCTAAACAACTACACAAGCACATGATACACAAAGTAATGGAGCAAGTGTAGGGATGCACACCAAGGGGAACAAGTAGACATGAGTAATATTGTATGAGGTTTAGTTGGTCGCTGGCAACCTACTCCCCATTGAGGCAGTCCAAGGATCTCTACTCCTCCACAAGCCCTCAAGCTTGAACCCAATATGGGTTCTTGCCAATGAGCCGATCGATCAACAAGGCGCTCCACAAGCCTTGATTCCACTAGAGTTGCTCTTCATGATCAACCTCGGGGATGAGCACAAGAGCCCCTCACAATTGATACCCGGGGCCACTCACAGTCTCGAATTTGGGTGCTTCTTGGATCCTCTGCTGGTCTCAAGGCACCTAGGTGGCGGCAACCAACAAGAGTACCAAATCAGTGACTCAAGTGTGTGAATGTGAGTGGAGTATGTTCCTGAGCTCTAAGCAGAATGTATGCTTATCAACCAAGGGTGCCAAGAAATCTAAAATGGCCGAGCAAACCTCTATTTATAGAGCCACTCAACAACTAGCCATTACCTCACTTAACAGCACAAAAGACGTACTCACCAATAAAAACTTTGGTGACCAATGAAGAGACCTCACCGGAGGATCCCAACGGCTAGTTAATGTCTAGTTTTAAATAGGAAAATAGCGATTAGCACGCCATTAACATAGCCATTAGTTAGTGTTATGGGACATTCAGTTTTTTTCACACTAAGGCTCTGACAACGTTTAGTTGTTTTGCTTTTTGTTCGGCCCAACAATTCCTCTAGGCCACTACTGGGCTTTTCTCAGGTAGTTTAATCGTTATTGGGCACAACAAACTCTTTTCCAGCTGTAGCAAGAGGGTAGGCTGCCCAACAAAAACAAACTTGCAGGTCAAGCACACCATCGATCGAGGAGAATACCGAGCGCAGTTTAATTAATTTATTTATTAACAAAAGCAACTCAGAAGCAGAGTCAGCCCAGAAGGAGGCCTTGCAAACGAGAGGTGTGGTGCCTATAACTTCCTCTCTTCCTCTCGTGCATATAGCCAGAGACTAAAGGACGAGCAAAGTACGGGAGTCATGCAACTTTCTGATCTAAGGCTTTCAGTTTCTGAAGCAGAGAAACTATGCTGCATCCTGCGTAGTAAACTATGCTTGCTGTCATTTATTCAAACAGAGATGAAACTGAAACCCAGTATATATGCATATAGGTGCCGTGTTATAGCAAATGTTGATGTGTACGATTCCAAAGAAACAACTATATGGAGCCACTGCAAGAGGTATCCAGAGAACAGAAACAGCGCCCAAGTTTGTACCTAGAAACACCGTATAAATTTAGATCATCCTGCATGCGAACTAGACAACACAGGAATACATCATGTATTATTCCATCTTAAATACACGACAAAAGCAGAAAATACTGGGCAACTGTAACACACAAACAGAGCCTACTCATCAAAAGTGGGCTTTTAAGCTTTTTGCATTTCAGTGTGTCGCTTACTCGGACTCACCGTGACTGGTAATTGGGCAGCGACACAACCTTTGGGTGGAATGTAGGAGTACTAATCAAGAAAGAATGTTGTGTCTGCTCCTTTGGATGTGGTAACAGCTAGCGAGAAAAGCTTTCGCGACAATTACAAATAAAAAACGACGGCGACAGCACATGTGCGTCCTTCAATTTAGCACAACGTAATTTATGTCCCTAATATACACGCACGTAGTACAGGATACGTTTAAAGTGAGAAAAATAATAAAGAAAAATAAACAAGCAGCAGCTCAGCATGAGCGAATATTTATTATTGTTAAATGTCTGAAGCAGCAGTAAACTGAAACCTTGACAACCAATCCAAGAGGACGCATTGGACAGTCACAGCAGCAATCTTCTTGCATCAGCAACTCTGATCAGGAACCATGCTTATTATTAGTGAATCTGCGAGAGAGCAAATAAAAGGAAGTCAAGGCGAAAACTCTTCAATAATCCGCATGTTGCAGCAATGAATCAAAGATGTGTGTGTGTGTAGCAATAAATTACTAGGCCAGCTGAAATACGAGACGAAGCAGAAAATGCAATTGACAATATTGAATACAGTGCCGTGAGAGAGATCATACGTGCACCATCCAAGAGCAAGCTAGCTAGCATCGGGGTCTCCTCCTCGTCCTCTTCATTACGTGGTTGAACTGGATCATCATCGTCCGACCGGCTGTAATTGGGAACCTCGTCCTCTTCCGTGGCTGAAGCATCATCATCCGATCGTCTGTAATTGGATTTTTTTTTTGTTAATACAAGAACAGGGGAGCAGCTCAAGGTTAATTGGATTGGATGGAATTTACAACGAATACATACATGTAAGTACTACCTAGGTACGTACCTATTCATAAAATGTTTACCCCAGCATTGAATTTGGAGTGCGGGGCGGTTGGGGTGGACTTCAATTGCGTGCCTCAGTGCTGCCTCCTCTCTCTCTCCACCTCATCCTCAAAGGCGTCGTTACACCACAAGTCAACTTTGACTCTGCGAATAGACGGGAGGCACTCCAAGCCGAGGTTCTCCCAGCGGACGACGTTGCTCAGCTTCAGCAACAATCACCTTTACACTAAACTCAAGCTCCTCGAGGTTTGGCATAACAACAAACTGGACCACTGAATCAGGCAACACCAAAGATCTCAACTTCTGGACGCAGACATCTGCCTCAGCATTACAAGTTACTGTTTCATGATGTGGACACAGTCTGAGGTAACAGAGCTCTGGCAACACACCCAGCGCCTTGAGACCTCATCCACATCATCCACAAATATATCCAAGTGGGACAGGCTAGGCAGATGCACGGAATTAGGCCATGTTTGGTTTCTACGGACGCTCATAAAATTCCGGTCACATCGAATGTTTAGACACATGCATGGAGTATTAAATATAGATTAATTACGAAACTAATTACACAACTTGGGACTAATTTGCGAGACGAATCTTTTAAGCCTAATTAGTTCATGATTTGACAACGTGGTGCTACAGTAACACGTGCTGATGATAGATTAACCAGGCTTAAAAAAATCGTCTCGCAAATTAGCCTCCATCTATGTAATTGGTTTTGTAATTAATCTATATTTAATGCTCTTTATTAGTATCTAAATATTCGATGTGACATGAATTTTAGGAGCGATTAAAGAACCAAACACCCCCTTAATCCATGACGGCAGCTTGGGGAACCAGATATCGGGAAGAAACAAACATCGGAGATCTCGAGAGGGCACTGCTGCATCCCAGGCATTCATATTAACACTAATAATTAAACCACCCAGTGTGAGACGCTGCATCTTCTGGAGATTTCCTAGAGGGTGCTTCAAATCTGTCTGCGTGCTCACATCCACCTCTATTGTAGTATCAATCTTAAGCACCCTGAGTTCACATAGATTGCCTAGATCCTTCACAAACTGCCTCCAGGACTCATCATTGTCACGAGGTCCTCCTATCTGTAGCTCCTCCAGTGAAGTCAACTTCCCTATTACCCCAACTGACGCACTGATCCCCGGAGCACGTAGGCATACCAGCTGACTTAGCCTGCCAAAGCTACACGGCAATTCTTGGTATCCAATACCCTCCAAGTATTCCTTCTGGGAGCTCTTCAGACCATAAATAACCTCGTATCCCAAGGTATCTCAAATGAAGTATATTTCCAATATGCTCAAGGCTGTGGCATCCTTCTCCGAATGTGCAATCCTCCATAGCTAGCACACGGATGAGTTTTAACCTTGGATGCAAGGCCCACTTAGCAATATCACACTGCAAAACTATAAAATGAACTCACTTGTGGTAGGTCCACATCAGTATCCAGAGTCAGATCCAATTTTCTATTTTTGAGGGCTAACCGACGTGTGTGGCTTTTTGATAATGTACCATCTGCACTGACAAAGTTTTCATCACGTGACTTGGAAATGATGAGATCAAGCAATATATCATGAACGCGGCAACCATTCAGGATGCCATAGACACCAGAATTGACCCCTTGGATGTTTCTATTTATGAGATCATGGAAGAATTCCTCTCTAACCTCAAATAAGCCTTGTCCTGGCTTCTTCTCAACAAAGCCTTCTGCTATCCACTTCCATATCAAAGAATCCTTGTCAATAAGAGAGTCTTCTGGAAATACGCTTAGGTACATTTATAATGGCATAGATGCGATTAATCCTTATGTCATTGCGTCGAGGGATTTGTGGGGAATACGTCGCATATGATTTAATAATTTCTTGTTATGCTCCACAAAAGACAGATTATGGTCCAACAAACTGACAGAGCATGACCATTACTAGCCATTGATTGTTGTTATGGGACATTCAGTTTTTTCTTCAGAATCAGGTTGTGAGAGCGTTAAGTTGTTATGCTTTTTGGTCGGCCCAACAATCCCACAAGGCCTCTAATGGCCCTTTCTCGGGTCATTTAACCTTTATTGGGCCCAACAAACCCTTTTTCAGACCGAGCAAGAGGCTAGGCTGCTCAACAAATACAAACTTGCGGTCAAGCACACCATCGATCGAGGAAAATACCTTGGCCAATTAATTAATTTATTCAAACAGAAGCAGAGTTAGCCCAGAAGCAGGCGTGGGCGCTAGGGACTAGCAAACAAGAGATGTGGTGCGGTATAATTTCCTCTCTTCCTCTCGTGCATATAGCCAGAGATGAGAGGACGAGCAAAGTATGGGAGTCATGCAACATTCTGATCTAAGGCTTTCAGTTTCTGAAACAGAGAAACTATGCTGCATCCTGCATAGAATGCTTGCAGTCATTTATTTTTTTAGAGTAAATTGCAGTCATTTTTTAAACAGAGATCAAAACGAAACCCAGCATATATGCATATAGGTGCCGTGTTATAGCAAATAATGCTGAAGTATACGATTCGAATTCCACTCCAAGAGATATCCAGAGAACAGAAACAGAGCTCAAGTATATACCTAGAAACAGAGTTTGCCCAACGTAGGAATTTAGCTCATCCTGCATGCGAGCTAGGCAACGCTCGATTACAATATACATCCCGTTCTATTCCATATGAAATACACGATAAAAAGCAGAAAGTGCTGGGAAACTATGTAACACACAGAGTCTTTATCAACAAAAGTGGACTTCTATGTTTGTAGCTTAGGTGTCAACGTGACCGGTCTAGCCAATTGGTCAGCGGCGAAACCTGTGGATGGGATGAATATGCCAATCAAACAAATGTGTATTATCTCAAAAAAGAAAAGAATACAAATGTGTATCTACTTGATGTTGAAGCGAGAAAACCTTTAGCGACAATAAAAATAAATACGATGGAATACAGCAATATGCCTGCTTCAATTTAGCACAACATGTAATTTATGTCTCTAATTTACATGGCCGTGCGTAATAATACAATTAAAGTGAGGGAAAAGAAAACTAACAAGCCAGCAGCTCAGCATGAGCTAGCGGACATATGTTATTATTCAAGGTCAGAGGTAACAGTAGAGTGAAAATCTTGATGATCAAGCCAAGTGGATGCACTGCACATAGATAATAGATTCAGAGAGATAGCTAGTGTGTTGCCGCCCAAAAGAAGCCAATAACACCGTTCAATTGTGCCACGGATAACCATTACACCGTGCAACTGTGCCACACTGCCACGGTGGAACCTGCGAGAGAAAAACAAGAAGGTAAAGAGGAGAACTCTGCAATCTGCATGTTGCAGCAATGGCCCATAATATTTATCTAGTCATGTGTGTGTGTGTCACGGCACGTGCTGACAACGCTGTTCCGCAAGATCATGCCCCAGAAAGTAACACAGAGTGTATGTGTGTGTCGTAGGTGACACAGGTTATATTCAACCTGTTCGGTTGACTGGTTCGTATCGTTGCTGGTTCGTGAAGAAGTGTTGCTAGCTGGTTTGTGTGAGAGAAAAATACTGTTCTAGCTGAAAATTTACGATCGTTTACGACAAGCCACAGCCAAACGAACAGGCTGCATCTGAATGTGCCAAGACAACAGAGATCCTTCCAGATGAAGCTAACTGGGAAAAACTTTTTTTTTGTTTGACCCTTGCTAGGTGGAAAAACTAGTGAGATAGAGTTGGACGTGCTAGCTAGGGATGAAAACGGATAGGATACGGACGGATATCACCGATATTACATTTGTTTTCATATTTCTGTTCGGATTCGTATTCGAATACGGATAGTGTCAACTATGTCGGATAGGATACGATTGGATATCAACATCATAAATATGCGATTTGAGTATTCGGATACGGATACGGTATCGGATGTTGGATATCCGTACTCGGATATGGACAGATCTCAACCCCTCTAAACGGATTCGGTTTCGAATACGATCGGAAAATATCCGTACCGTTTTCATCCCTAGTGCTAGCCATGGGTGGCACTATCTGGTAGAGACGACAATAAATTACTAGGACACCTGAAATAAATACGAGAAGAAGCAAGTAGAAAATAATATGAACAGTAGTGGCAGAGATATAATACCTGCATCATCATTGGGTCTCCGCCTCGTCCTCTTCATTCATTCAGGGCCTGTTCAGATGCCGAAAAATTTGGCAAAATAACACTGTAGCAGTTTTCGTTGTTATTTGGCAATTAGTGTCCAATCATAGTCTAATTATGTTTAAAAGATTCGTCTCGTGGATTTCGTCTAAACTGTGTAATTAATTTTATTTTTTTATTTATATTTAATACTTCATGCATACGTCCAAAGATTCGATGTGACGAGGAATCTTGAAAAATGCCACTGGAGCGATACCATCATCCGATCGTCTGTAATTAATTGGATTTTTTTTTTGTTAAAACAACAACTGGGGAGCAGCTCAAGGTTGGATTGGATGGAATTTCAACGAAGAATACACGTAAGTACTAGCTAGGTACGTACCTCTTCATATAACCTTTATTAAGGTATTCAATTTGGAGTGCGGGGTTGTTGGGATGGACTTGAAGTGCGTGCCTCAGTGCAGCCTCCTCTCTCTCCGCATCATCCTCAAAGGCGCCGAAACACTGGAAGTCAACTTTCACCGTCTGAAGCGAAGGGAGGCACTCCAAGCTGACGACATTGTTCTGCATTAATTCATCCACATCGACAGCAAACTGAAGTTCCTCGAGGTTTGGCATGACAACAACTGCTGGTAACACTCCGCTGCAGTTGTTTCTCAGCTCTCTACTCCTAGCAAATAAAGCACTCGAATCGTCGTTGGCAACAACCTGGACCATTGAACGAGGCAACACCGAGCATCTCAACTTCTGGAAGCACCCATCTGCCTTGGTGTTACAAGTTACTTGGCCTGTTCGCTGATTGATTTCTGGGCTGATAAGCCCGACGGGTGTTAGTTTGTTGTGAGAGAAAAACACTGTTAGCTGACTGATAAGCCCTAACTGAAACCAACAAGCGAACAGGCTGACTGTTTCATTATCATATATAAAGATAGTATGAGGTAACAGAGCTCTAGCAACACACCCACCGCCTTGAGACCCTCCTGTTCATCCACATCATCCACAAATATATCCAAGTGGGACAGGCTAGGCAGATGCGCGGAATTAATCCATGACGGCAGCTTGGGGAACCAGATATCGGGAAGAAACAAACATCGGAGATCTCGAGAGGGCACTGCTGCACCCCAGGCATTCATATTAACATTGAAAATTGAACCACCAAGTTTGAGATGCTGCATCTTCTTGAGATTTCCTAGAGAGTGCATCAAATCTGTCTGCATGATCTCATCCTTCTTCCCAAAAGTAACAATCCTACACTAGTAGAGAATAGACCTTTGATCCTCGGTCAAAATGGGCTCTAGTCCCGGAATTTTTTGCCCCCGGGACTAGAAATACCTTTAGTCCCGGTTGGAGGCTCCAACCGGGACTAAAGGTCCCTGCCCAACGGCTACTGCGCCAGACAGAGGTGGCAGGGACCTTTAGTCCCGGTTGGAGCCACCAACCGGGACTAAAGGTATACTTTTACTCCCAGTTGGTGGCTCCAACCGGGAGTAAAGGTCTACTCCCGGGCCGTGGCTGCGCCCGGGGTTGGAAAGTTACCTTTAGTCCCGGTTGGATCCATCAACCGGGACTAAATGTTCTCCCTTTATAAATCGGCCGTCTCCTCCTTCCTCCCGGCCCCGAGCCCGAGCTCAGCACATTTTGAAGCTCACTGCAGTAGTGTTCTTGCTTCCTCCCTCCCTCCATTGTTCCTCCATCCATTCTTCGATTCCTCCGTCGATTTCTTCGATTCCTCCGTCGATTCTTCAGTTGTAAAGGTTACCAATCTCATACTCTCATTTTTTACCATTATCTTATGCCGTTTTGTTCACTATATATATTTATGGTTCTTTATTGTGGTTTTTTTCATTTGTAAGCAATTTGAGCTCAAAATCACTTCAAGCTTGTATATTTACATGAAAGAAGGTTAAAGTATATATAAATATAAAGTTAGAAAATAGTTAGAAAATTATAGCAAATCCTTACTAGTTGAACTTGTGGACCGTGTTCAGGTCGGCGAGGATGTTCTCTACCGAGTGGTAACGGACGTCAAGGAGGAGCTTTGATTCTACGAGGGAGAGCGACAACGGTCGTGGAAGACCGTGTTCCCTTCCTCGTAGAATCGGAGCTCTTCCTTGACCAAGTACGGTGTCGTTCGGTGGAGAAATGCTCGCCGAGCTGATCATGTAAGCAAGGTCAACTAGTACGGATGGTTATTTATTCACATGTCCCGATATCGTCGCAGTAGTCTGTCAATCACCGTACCTAAACGTAGTATATATAAATATAAAGTTAGAAAATAGTTAGAAAATTATAGCAAATCCTTACTAGTTGAACTTGCGGACCGTGTTCAGGTCGGTGAGGATGTTCTCTGCCGAGCGGTAACGGACGTCAAGGAGGAGCTTTGATTCTACGAGGGAGAGCGACAACAGTCGTGGAAGACCGTGTTCCCTTCCTCGTAGAATCGGAGCTCTTCCTTGACCAAGTACGGTGCCGTCCGGTGGAGACATGCTCGCCGAGCTGATCACGTAAGCAAGGTCAACTAGTACGGATGGTTATTTATTCACATGTCCCGATATCGTCGCAGTAGTCTGTCAATCACCGTACCTAAACGTAGTAGTCTGTTATGTGTGTACATTCCCATTCTTCTGTTAATTTGCGGAAATATCATATGAATTACTTACCTGCCGCAGTAAAAGACGAGAACACAATGACCATTAAAAATATCATTGTCTAGAGATCTAGATAATTTTATAGTTTGTTAATTTTATTTGTTTATAAAAGGAGAAATTTATAGTGTATTAAAAAATGAGTATAGAGAGTAGATGGCAACTGCTTCCGGGTCCTCGGCCTCTCATGGGTTTCCAAAGCGACTTAGGCCGGGCCTTCCTCTCATTCCATGCGGCAAGTGTCGTGATGAGATGAAGATTGTGATGGATACCGAGTGAAGAAGGAGGGTCCCAACAAGGATCGTATCTTCTACAAGTGTCCGGATCACAATGTGAGTTATTTTATCATATTTAATGATTATGGTTAGTTTATACCTATTTTCATGATGGTTGTGATTAAAGTTCTAATTTTTTATTTTAATTTCAGTGGGATGGCAGTGGACGATGTTCAGGCTTCTACTGGGAGGAAGAGTATGTTGAACTCGTGCAAAAATATCTTGCACAACAGGCAGATACGGCGGCTAATGAGGCAGTGATCCAGCCGAAGAAGCCCAAAGATGTTGCACAATCGGGGGATCTGTCTGTTTTAGTTGAGATTGGTCGCGAAATCCTTATGCTCCTGAAATGTATTTTAGCTTTAGTTCTTTTAGTGGTAGTTGGGATTGTCTACATTGTAGCGATGCTTTCATAAATTTGTATCTTTTGTGGTGGCACGCATGTTGTATAAATAATTAATTATGATCTAGGTTTTAATATGATATTTATGTCATGTAATGCAGATGAGCCGTTATTGGATGTATAATGCTGATCGCCGCTCCCAAGAGTTCATTGACGGCATGCATTCTTTGTTACGTGCGGCCGAGGCAAACAAACGCGACGGTTTCATGTGCTGCCCATGTGCCATATGTAAGAATACGGTGGAATATCCTTGCTCAAGGACTCTTCATTCACACTTGTTCAAGTCGGGTTTCATGCCAAACTATATTTGTTGGGCAAAGCACGGAGAAACCGGTGTTGTAATGGAAGAAGGTGAAGAAGAACAATGGGACGACAATGATATTATTCCTGATGGTGCGTGCTTCAATGATACTGCAATGGGAGAAGCTGAAGAAGAGGTAGCCGCAGAAGATGAGCCGGCTGATGATCTTTGTCAGGTCATTCGTGATGCACAAAGAGAATGTGAAAGTGAAAAGGAGAAGATCAAGTTCGAGCGGATGCTAGAAGATCACAAGAAATTGTTGTACCCAACTTGTGATGCAGGGCAGAAAAAATTGGGAACCACACTAGAATTGCTGCAATGGAAGGCAAAGAATGGTGTATCTGACAAGGGATTTGGAGAGTTACTAAAAATCCAAAAGAAGATGCTTCCGAAGTACAATGAATTGCCCGCCACTACCTACGAAGCAAAACAAGTTGTCTGTCCTATGGGGCTAGAAATAGAGAAGATACATGCATGTCCTAATGACTGCATCCTATACCGTGGCAAAGAGTACGAGAAATTGGATGCATGCCCGGTATGCCATGCGTCGCGGTATAAGATCAGGCGAGATGACCCTGGTGATGTTGAGGGCGAACGTCCGCGTAAGAAAATCCCTGCCAAGGTTATGTGGTATGCTCCTATAATACCACGCTTGAAACGTCTGTTCAGAAACAAAGAACATGCAAAATTGTTACGATGGCACAAAGAAGACCGTAAGGTAGACAATATGTTGAGACACCCTGCTGATGGGTCCCAGTGGAGAGCAATCGACAGAGAATTCCCGGAGTTTGCAAATGACGCAAGAAACTTAAGGTTTGCTTTAAGTACAGATGGTATCAATCCTTTTGGAGAGCAGAACAGTAGTCATAGCACTTGGCCTGTTACTCTAAGTATCTACAACATTCCTCCTTGGTTATGCATGAAGCGGAAGTTCATTATGATGCCTGTGCTCATCCAAGGCCCGAAGCAACCTGGCAATGACATCGATGTGTACCTGAGACCACTTATTGACGAACTTCTCATTTTGTGGAATAAAGAAGGTGTACGTGTGTGGGATGAGTACAAACAGGAACACTTTGATCTGCGAGCATTGTTGTTCGTAACAATCAATGATTGGCCTGCTCTAAGTAATCTTTCAGGACAATCAAACAAGGGATATAATGCATGCACACACTGCTTCGGTGATATTAGAGGTGTATTCTTGAAAAAATGTCGAAAGGTCGTGTACCTTGGCCATCGTTGATTTCTTCCTGCAAATCACCCCGTAAGAAAGAAAGGTAAGCATTTTAAAGGGAAGGCAGACCACCTGACCAAGCCTCGCAACCGAACCGGTGAGGATGTACTCGATATGGTCAATGATGTGAAAGTCGTCTTTGGAAAAGGACATGGAAGCCAACCTATTCCGAAAGACGCTAACGGTCACGCACCCATGTGGAAGAAAAAGTCCATATTTTGGGACCTACCCTATTGGCAAGTCCAGGAGGTCCGTAGCTCGATCGACGTGATGCACCTGACGAAGAATCTTTGTGTGAACCTGCTAGGCTTTATGGGTGTGTATGGAAAGCCTAAGGACACATTTGAAGCACGACAGGACCTGCGTTGTTTGAGAGAAAGAGACAACCTGCATCCAGAGAAGACAGATGATGGACGCCATTACTTACGTCCTGCTAGCTACACTCTAAGCAAAGAGGAGAAGGAAATCATGTTTGAATGCTTAAACAACATCAAGGTACCATCTGGATTCTCCTCGAATATAAAGGGTATTATAAATGTGCCAGAGAAGAAATTCTGTAACTTAAAGTCCCATGACTGTCACGTTCTCATGACGCAATTACTTCCAGTTGCATTAAGAGGAATTCTACCTCCAAATGTACGTCTAGCCACCGTAAAGCTATGTGCATTCCTCAATGCAATTTCTCAGAAGGCAATTGATCCAACTGATCTAGCTAAACTACAGAATGATGTGGTTCAATGTCTCGTCAGCTTTGAGTTAGTGTTCCCTCCTTCCTTCTTTGATATTATGACACACCTCCTAGTTCACCTAGTCAAGGAGATTTTCACTCTCGGTCCTGTGTTCCTACACAACATGTTCCCCTTAGAGAGATTCATGGGAGTCCTGAAGAAATATGTTCACAACCGTGCTCGCCCAGAAGGAAGCATCGCCAAGGGCTATGGAACAGAAGAGGTCATTGAGTTCTGTGTTGACTTTATTCCCGACCTTGACTCGATTGGTGTTCCTGAATCGAGACATGAGGGGAGACTAAGCGGAAAGGGGACACTAGGGAGGAAAACATATATTGGTACGGATGATGATTATTTCAATAAAGCGCACTACACAGTTCTATAGAACTCCTCTTTGGTAGATCCGTATATTGAGACACACAAGGATCTCTTACGATCCGAGTTTCCAGGGAAGACTGAAGCTTGGATTACGCATAAGCACATGGAAACTTTCGGCGGTTGGTTGCGAAAAAAATGTCAAGGTGATGAGAGCATCCATGAGCAACTGTATTTATTGGCTATGCAACCATCATGGCATATCGTCACATACAAAGGGTACGAGATAAATGGGAACATATTCTACACAGTAGCCCAAGATAAAAGGAGTACCAACCAAAACAGTGGTGTCCGCATAGATGCCACAGACCCGAATGGGAATAAGCAGACATATTATGGACGCATAGATGAAATATGGGAACTAGAATATGCACCTACTTTGAAGATCCCATTGTTCAAGTGCCAATGGGTCAAGGTGACCAGAGGCGGGGTAACAGTAGACAACGAGTATGGAATGACAACAGTAGACCTTAGTAATATTGGGTACAAAGACTGAACCATTCGTCCTTGCCAAGGATGTGAATCAGGTGTTCTATGTCAATGATATGTCTACCAAACCAAAAAGAGGGAAAAACGATAATGACTCAACCAAAGAGCCAAAGCGCCACATAGTTCTTTCAGGGAAAAGAGTCATCGTGGGAATTGAGGACAAGTCGGACATGTCAGAAGAATATGAAAAGGATGACCGAATTCCGCCCTTCAAAGTGAACAAAGACCCTAGCATCTTGGTAAATGATGAGGACACTCCTATGGTTACGAAGCGATCATAACCAAGGGACATACGTAAAGAAGAAGTTCACTGCTGTGCCCACTTGATGATATAGTGATTTAATATAGTGTGTGTTTGAGATATTATGTAATAATTGTGAATTCAGATGTTTATTATGTCATGTTTCAAATTAAATCAATGTTTGATTTGGTGGGATTTCTCTCTCAAAAAGGTAAATTAGGATACTGAGTGATGAAAAATTAAAATATTAACGTTAAAATGATGTGAAAACAAATTTCCTGTCCAAAACCAATAATTTTAATAATTTTAATTAAACACTACATTTTTGCATTAACGAAATAATAAATATTAGTTACATTATGTTTTATAATTCTAACAAAAAATAAAAAAAGTTAGGTTATCGATTTTTCCTATGTGCAATAAACAAAAATAAAATTCATATTTTTAACAAAATAATTTTATGCCTTTTATTTAATTTACTATGTATTTAATAAAAACTATTGCATTTCTATTGTATTTAACAAGACTATTGCTTAAAACAGGCGGGAAACGAAACTGCAGGCCACCTTTACTCCCGGGTGGGAAGCCCACCCGGGAGTAAAGGTGGGCTGCAGTTTCGTGGCCCGCCAAAAAAAGCCTTTACTCCCGGTGCGTGTTACCAACCGGGAGTAAAGGTATACCTTTACTCCCGGTTGGTAACACGCACCGGGAGTAAAGGAACCTTTACTCCCGGTTGGTAATACGCACCGGGAGTAAAGGGTTTTTACTCCCGGTTGGTGGCTGGCACCGGGAGTAATTCTCTCTGCTATATAACCTCCAGCGCCTGGCAGATCGATCCGCTCGTCTTCTTCCTCGTCGAACACCGCCGCCCTCTTCTTCCTCGCGCCGCGTCCGTTCGCCTTCCATGACACCGGCGCCGCCGTCTTCTTCCTCGTGCGGCCTCCACCGCGCGCGCCCAGTGCCCCTCCTCCGCGCTTGCCCGTGGCCCTCCACCGCGCCCTCCTCCGCGCCCGAGGCCCTCCACCGCGCGTTGCCCCACCGCGCCGGCCCGAGGCCCTCCAGTACACTGCCGAGCTTGATCGAGGTGATATATTCGTCGATCTCTTTGTACATTCGTCCGAGCCCTCCACTGCCGAGTTATAGATCACGTCGAAAACTACAACTTTGGTGTAAGCCATGTCAACGGTCGAGGTCGATTGAAAATTCCAAATTTTGAATCACAAAATCTAGAAACTAAAAATGAATATTTGGAACTCTAAATGATTTTAAATAAAAACATATCTTAAGGCAAGTTTTGAATATTTGGATATTATATGGATAAATTAGCAAGTTTAATTAGAGTGTCAAAAACTGCATTTTATGGTACAAAAATACATTTTAAGATCACTGGGACCTGAACTCATGACAAGTATAATTAAGGATCACCAATGAAATTACTTTAGAAATTAATTAGATCGATGTAAATCCATGGCTTGTATAATAAACACGCTATATATTATTTGGAAACAACGCTACGAACCATCCGCTAATGATCCAGCCCATCAACCGCCATATATTCATCACTATATGATATGCCATTATTTCAAGATGCAGTTTCAATAGAAGAATTTTTTCTATCTTCATAGATCAATGTTTGTTAACGAAATTTTATCCAAATATATTCATGTAGGGTCTTTTTTTTGAAGGATTTGTTGTAGGATATATAATGGTCAAATAGGAACTCAATTTTGATACCCAGTTTGTAAACTAAGCGTTTTTTAGTTTATCAAAAATATCACATGTGATGATGTTAGCAGTTTTTGTTGGACTTGCATGCATGGCTACAGACAAATGAAGGAAAACTTCAATGTTTCTTCATTTGTGAACTTTGAATATACAGATATAATATATTAATGTTGCTAAAGTAATATGAGCATTACATATTTTTTTCCGGGAAGACTATCTTCAAACTTTATATCATAGCATCAGAGATCGCCTGTAGAAGAAGAAAATAAATTCTTATCATTTCGGAAATAGTAATGGTTATATGAGCAATAAGACACATATACTTACATTTCATAATGACTTATACTTACATTATTAACATAGAATTTTCTCATATGATGAATGACTACATGGTTCACATGGTACATAGGATCACAACATCACGCACCGACACCGCCCCGGCCCGCCTCACGTCGTCGTCGTCGTCAGCACGCCGGCCCGCCTCACGTCATCGTCGTCAGCACACCGGCCACCGCGCCGACACGTATATATACGTCATTTGTATTCATATGCATTTCGTCCATGCGTTTCTATGTATACGGCGGAGCACCGCCGCCCTCGTTCACCCATGTGTACAGACATATATACGGCGGAGTGGAGCACCGCCACTCTTGTCACACCGCCCTTTCTCGTGCCCTAATTCGCCCTAGTACCGACGTAGTTCGTCCTAGTGTGGCGAATTGCGTCCGTGATCGAGGGGCAAGATTTAATAATGCATATTGTTTGTAGATTTTACGCATGTAATAAGCAAAGATTTGACGTACTATATATTGGTTTTGTTTTTTGAAGCTAGATGGCCGACCCGAGAAATATGGATGAGGAGGAGTTGATGATGAATTTGATCAACACTGGCACTCAAGTTGCCGGCGATGATGGTGCTAAAAATAACAGTGCAAGAGGATGTAGATGACGGGAGTCAGTACTTAGCTCTTGAACAAAATGAGCAACAACATATTGGCCAAGTATATATTTTTTATTATTAGCTATATATATATATTATCATATGTCTTATGTGTGCTCATGACATTAAAAATAATGTTTATGTTTTGTAGCCCTCTGGATCGACATCAACAACTACAACGAAGAGTAAAAATGTTCGAGGTCCCAAAAAGCCATTGGAGGGTCGCTTCATCATCTCGGAGTTCAATGTGGATACAGGAGAACCGGGGGGGCCGAATAAAATGAAATTTGTGCACCACTGTGGTTACCTTGTACGGGACCGGCTCCCGATTAGTACCCGTGAATGGAAGAAGAAGACCAATGCTCCTCATATCAGTTTTGTCTCCGATCGTGACAAGGCGTTAATTTGGAATGATGTCTTGGTACATTTCACGCTCCAAACAGATGATTATGATGATATAATAGATGGTGATGAATTGAAGGAGCGAGTTAGGGATTGGGCAATTGAAGAAGATGGCCACCCAGTTTCAGACTTGGAAGAAACACCTATACACGACGTATGTCAAGAAGAACATAGCACCAGATTTTACTGTCCCAGGCCCGATCTCAAAGCAGAGGCCCTATTGGGATGAGTTTGTATAGTACAAGACTTCGGAAGAGGGTGTGAGTCGGGTGATAAAGAACCAACGTAATGCCCAACAGAAGACATACCACCATACCTTGGGATCAGG
The DNA here is from genome assembly GCF_019320115.1 of Miscanthus floridulus. NCBI lineage: Eukaryota > Viridiplantae > Streptophyta > Magnoliopsida > Poales > Poaceae > Miscanthus > Miscanthus floridulus. The sequence goes on along the minus strand of NC_089588.1, from coordinate 101,099,275 downwards.
TGGCTACCCGACTGCCATTAAGAAGTGGAACAAAATGGAAGCAGACCTTCTTGCCAAGGGTATCAGACCAGAATCACTCGAGTGGGGAGAACGTGCAAAGAATTGGTTTTTCGCTCATGGGGGAACACTAGACCAGGAGACAGGGAAGTGCGTTTATGGCGCAAGACTGCAAGAAGCAGCAGAAAGATTGTTTTATGCTCAGAGAGCTACTGCTAGTGGTGCGTTCAGGCCCAACAGAGAGAAGGATGAGCTGACATACGCCATCGGGACTATTGAACATGGTGGCCGAACTAGAGGCAAAGGAAGTGTCTCGTGGGAGCATGGATTCCCTCAGGACAGACCTTCCTACAGAAGTCGCCAGAGAAAGAAGGAAGAAGAGGCACAACGGCTCCAGAGGTTGGAGGAAGCGGTGCGTGAAGCACAGGAGCGGGAAAAAAAACCTTGAAGCGAGAATGCAGGAGGAAATCAAAAGGCAAGTGCAAATAGCAGTGAGTGCAAGCAAGCAGGCATCAGAGCCAGGAATCAACATTAGCCAATCTGTTCAGTTGAAAAGCAGCTGCGCTTCCACGGAGATACCAAATCAAGGGGACACAGGACTGCGCTTCCCTGTGGATGACGTCACTGAACCTTGTACAACGTGTGAGCTACACATTCCGAAGGAGAATTCCACAATCAAGGTGGCTATCGGTCTTGTTAATCCTATCGACCGAACCAAGACACCAAGGATTCATGGGAATATAATCCAAGAAGGATATGCTACCATCTCGGTAGATAAAGCTGAAAAAGATTTTAGTGATTTGCCTCTTGACATTCCTGGAGGTGATGGCGAGAAGACTCTAGGAGAAGCGGAGAAGACATTCATTCTATGGCGCAAGCGCTACATCATCATTCCAGGGATGTCGGCTCCACCTCCTCCTGAACTACCTCACCATAGGTACGTGCGGATGAAAACACTACATCATTAATTTGTATTGGCTTAAATAATTAACAATCTGCTCATAATAATATGTCATTCCTTTTTTTGTAGCAGATCCTCCCCCAACCTAAATCCAATTGTTCAATCGCCAGATCATCATAGTGCTCTGTACGATGACATTGTGTTGGAAGACGAGGCTGCATCCACACCCTCTCCAAGGAGGTCTCCAACGCCGCAGCCGCCACCTCCAAGGAGGTCTCCAACGCCGCTGCCAACACCTCCAAGGAGGTCTCCAACGCCTCCCCCGCCCCCGCCTACCAAGAAGCCTAGCAAGAGGCCAGCCCCTCAAACGAAGAACCAGTCCCCGCCTGCAAAGAAAGCCACCGTGAAACCAAGGGCTATTCCCAAAATAATATCTGAAGAGAAGGAAGAAGGTACTGATGCATATAAAAAAGACATGTCTAGATTCTATGACAAACTTAAAATGAATCAAGAAGCAAGGAGAAACCCAGAGAAACCGTACTTCTTCGTAGCTCCGGATATTTTAAGAAAAAAGGTGACTTCTTACCAGCAACAACAGCGGGAATCTCGTAAGCCGTCCAAATCAACGTTATCAGACTATGACCGCACTCTCACCAAGTCAATTGAGGCGGCACAGAAAAAGAAGCGGGCAGGGAAAGGAGTTGCCCAACTCGGACAACAAGCGCACCAATCAATCCCCCCGCTAGTTGTTGGTAATGAATATGATTCGAATTTAGGATTAATGCATCAGGCAAACATACCTCAGGATGTCGATTTGGATCACCTTGGTGAATTTCTTGATGAGACTGGTCTCGACCTTTACCAGATGTTTGGTGATGGAAACATTGAGAGTGCGGCGGAGGTTGATATTTGGAAGAAAAAATTTGTACTAGGCCAGAGTCTATACAACCCTCAAGCCTTATCTGATCTGGGGACGCAAATGTACCTGCTAAACAAGTGGTACATGCAGGCGTCTACCAGTGGAGACTTCTGCGTTGGTGTCAGAATTAGAGACGAACATTGGTTCCGTGGCGATGATGTTATGTATGTTGACTTTGCAGAATTTCATCAACTATGCCACCTGACCTCTCTGGACAAAGTTATCATTAGCTGCTATTGCCTGTAAGTAATAATTCTTTCGATCTATTATTAAACTCATCATATGTGTGTATATGCATATAAATTATCCTAACAAGTACTATATATATGCAGATTTACAATGACAGAGCTCAGAAAGGAAGGCTGCAATGAAATTGGTTTTGTTGATCCCCATATAGTATTCAAAGACCCAATTACTCCAATGACTAATTGGAAGTCTGAGTCAGAGAGTAACCTCATGAACTTCTTAGTGAACCAATGCCACAAGAAGGATATACTCTTTCCCTATAACTTCAAGTGAGTGTTAATCATGTCGATCATAGCCTTAATGGCTCATATGTTGATTCTAGTTAATTAATGAGTGTTATGCGTTATATCCTATAAACATATGCAGCAATCACTGGATATTGATGGACATCGATATGGTGAAAAGTCACTTGATAATCTATGACTCGATGAGAAAACCACAACAAGACTACCAAGATATGATAGATATTATCCAGAGGTAATTTCGGGATCTCTAGCAACTATATATACACACAAACATGATGATTAACTATATCTGATGACGTGGCAAATTTTTTATTGGGCAGTGTTTGGAAAACCTTTATTGAAAAGCAACACATGGAAAAATGCAAAGCGCCACTGAATGTAATCCCATTGAAAGTAAGTCCCCTGAATCGCATCATCTTTATTAATTAAACATATAGCTTTCACCGGATCACCAGATTGGATGACAAATCTTTTTCTCGTAAAGTGGTGTCTGAGGCAGGAACAGGGGAACAACTACTGTGGTTACTATGTTTGCAAGTTTATCAAGGTGCTCTCCCAAAGAACTCCTACAGAGAGACTCAAAGTACGTTAAAAATACACTATATATTCATTTAATTATTATTATTGATTGTGTTACTATGTCTTTATATATATATATGTACATATATTAATTTATTTTCCTTTAATTCAAACCTGTAGACTCGATGGTTGGAGGAAAAGGTCATACGGCAAGACCAAATCAAAGCAATTCAAGAGTCTATAGCCGGATTTTTTAATGAGCAGGTCATCGATTCCAAGGGCGAGTTCTACTTCGACCCAACACTGCCATTGAAGCCAAGCTAGAGGATGAGAAGAAACTTGTTATGTCACAACAACTATAATGCAATCTTTTGTAATATATGCACATGAAATAATATAATGTAAAATACACATATGCATGCATGCATGTAAATATATATATGATGCATGCATGCATATATATATATATATATTTCTATGCTTGAATTGTGTGATTTAATACGTTCATTGTGCTTGAACCGAAACATACTATATGCGCGTATAAATGTATAATTAGCAACGTACAATACGACTTCGAAAACCTATTTTGAAAAGAAAACAAAAAAATGAAAAGAAAAGAAAAAAGAAAAAAACCTTTAGTCCCGGTTCGTATTACCAACCGGGACTAAAGGTGCCGGCCATCGTGGCATGTCAGGAGACACCTTTAGTCCCGGTTGGTGTTACCCACCGGGACTAAAGGTCCTCCTTTAGTCCCGGTTTCTGACCCGGGACTAAAGGACCCCCCTTTAGTCCCGGATGCTTGCTCCCGGGTGAGGAACCAGGACTAGAGGGGGTTCCCCACTGGGAGTAAAGCTCAGTTCTCTACCAGTGCTAAGCACCCTGAGTTCGCACAGGTTGCCTAGATGCTTCACAAACTGCCTCTGGGACACATCATTTTCACGACGTCCTAGTATGTGTAGCTCCTCTAGTGAAGTCAACCTTCCTATCACATCATCTGGTGCACTGATCCCCTGAACACATAGGCATACCAACTGTGTGAGCATGCCAATGCTACACGGCAATTCCTCTACTCCAGTTTGCTCCAAGTGCAATGTATGTAGAAACTTGAGAGCGCCTATTCCTTCTGGGAGCTCATCTGTGTATCTCGTATCCCGAGGTACCTCAAATGAAGTAGATTTCCAATATGCTCAAGGTTGTGGCATCCTTCTCTAAATTTGCAATGCTCCAAAGCTAGCACACGAATGAGTTTGAACCGATGCAAGGCCCACTTAGCAATATCACACTGCAAAACTATAAATGACCTCACTTGCTGCAGGTTCACGTGAGTATCCTGTGTGAGATACAGTTCTCTGTTTCGGGGGGCTAACCGACGTGCCTGACTTTGTGATAGTGTACCATCATGACTAACAAAGTTTTCCTCATTTGCTATGGAAACGATGAGATCAAGCACCATATCATGAACACGGCAACCATCCACGATACCGTAGACTTTAGAATCCACCCCCTGGATTAGGCTTCTGTTTATGAGCTCATGGAAGTATTCCTCTCCTACCTCAAATGACCCGCATCCTCGTTTCTTCTCAACAAAGCCTTCGGCATTCCACTTCCATATCAAAGAATACTTATCAATAAGAGAATCCTCTGGATATACACTTAGGTAGAGCGAACAAGTCCTCAGATGAGAAGGAAGGTCATAGTAACTAAGAGACAATATATGCATAGTGTTTTCCATATGCCTATTATCCTTATCTTGTTAGGAAACCAGGAGAGTTGCACACATCATACCATTCTTTTCTTGACTTACCCAATAGCAAACTAGCCATTGTGATGATAGCCAATGGTACACCGCCACACTTCTTTAGAATTGTATTAGATAACTCAACCACATGATTTGTTGGACATTTGTCTTCGCCACCAAATAATCTTGTATAAAATAACTTCTTAGAGTCATCACATGAAAGTGCCTGAAGCCTGTAAACCTCATCACTTTCTTTGGCAACTTCAAATTTACGTGTAGTCATGATTATTCTACTTCCACAATTATTACCAACAAGAACCAATTTGATTCTTTCCCAAGATTGTGACTCCCATATGTTGTCAATAACAACAGAATACCTATCCATACAGAAGTGCAAGGGCAATTAGAAAATAAATTCACTTGGTTCCAAAAAGCAATGAGTCTCTCGGCACACAAAGAGTGACAATTAAAGACATGCTCAGACTAACATAAACAGTTACTTCCTAATAGCTCCAAATCTTTCTAACAGGAAAGTAATTTATTAACGATAATTAATTGTAATATAAAGAGTTCATAATGCCTCCATGAAAGTATAGTATGCAACGACCAGTATATAAGTGTAGTAGTGCGAACGATATCCTTATATTAGACTTAAATTTTATTCCTTCTGGAAGGTAAACTAAAATGTTTGAATCGACCATGGCACCCGGGCCTGTTATACTACAAATATATGTTGTTTCTCAAACCTTTACAAGCGTTATATAGTATAACATAATCACTTCATTTTTTAGATCCCTGGCCCCAATCATTGTCTACAGGTGGTATACCACATCATTACTGGCCCGCCTCCTCTGCTGAAACCCAGCCCCTCCCAAGGCTCTAAAATCCTAAGCCCTCTTAGCCATCATCGTCATTAATAACAAGGTCTCAAGTACACAAAGGACAGGAAGCATGAGAAAATATTGGTAGCACGCTGATAATAGATTATGTTCATGCAGAATCATTGGGTGGCGCGACAGTTCGTGGCCTTCTGAACCTTCAGAAGGAGGAGGACCCCGACATCTTGTTCTTGTCCGAGACAAAGATGGATGAGCGCAAGATTGAAGGTTTTAGGTGGAAAATGGGTTTGACTCAGATGATGGTTAAAGATTGTGCGGGGAGAAGTGGTTGGCTAGCAGTCTTTTAAAAGAAGGAGGTGAATGTCCACGTCCGCATGATGTCAAAATCGTACATTGATGTGGACATAAGAGAAGCGGATGGTTTTGTGTGGAGGTTCAGGATTTTATGGTGAACCTAGCTCAGATCAAAAGACCCTATCGTGGAAAGCTTTACGGGTGCTAAATGCTGCTAGGCAGCATCCGTGGCTTTGCATGGGGGATTTCAATGAAATCCTTTTGGGATGCGAGAAGGAAGGGGGCCCTGATCGGCCACAGTGCTGTATGGACCATTTCAAAGAAGCTCTAGACGAGTGTGGGTTATCTAATCTCGGGTTTGTGGGTGATCCATTTACCTGGAGAAATAACAGTCATACTTGTTAGCAATAACTACGGGAAAGGCTTGATCGGGCTGTAGTGGACGGGGACTGGAGGGCGAGATTTCCGACCTTCAAGGTCACTAATGGAGACCCGAGGTTTTCGGATCATCGTCCAGTGATAGTGGAGACGGAGTGTGGAGGGGACAGTGTTATTCTAAAAGCTAAACGGTAAACAGTCGGTCACCTACCGTTTAGCCATTATTCGGCCCAATCGACCACTTAAACGGGCTAAACGGTCATTTAAACAGGCTAAACAGCCGATTAAACGGAAATGGTGTAGCACTGTGTAGCGATTAAACGGTGTGTAGACCGTCTAAATGGCCGTTTAGACGAATAGTGGGAGGAGATACATTGGCACATCGGAACCAAACACACTCGTTCTGTTTTGAGGCCAAATGGGTCCAAGAGGAGCAGTGCGAGGTGATAGTGGAAAACGCTTGGAAACTTTCTATGGGCGCTCGATCCAGTCAGGTTTGCGATGCTGTACAGATCGTGGCACTTGACTTGACGGATTGGAGCAAAAATGTGTTAGGCGACCTAGAGAAACGCATTAAGAAAACAAAGAAGATGCTGGAGGCTTGCCGGCGGGGGCGATATCGGCCTCATCGACGAGCAAGCTGCAGCTTCTAAAATTCAAGTTGGAAAGATTGAAGGATCAGAAGAATATGTACTGGCGACAGAGAGCAAAGGTGCATTGGTTGGAAAATGGTGACCGCAACACAAATTTTTTTCACCAATATGCATCAGAGAGGAAAAGGAGAAGCAGGGTACGCAGGATTGTTTTAGATGATGGCCGAGTGGTAGAAGATGAGGGAGAGATGTTGGGTGTGGTGTCGAATTTTTATAGTGACCTTTTTGCATCTCACGTAGGCAATAGTGATGATGAGCTGTTGCGTCACGTGATGACTAAAGTCACACAAGATATGAATGAGGGACTGTTGAGAGAATTTACTGATGAAGAAATTAAACAAGGGTTGGACGGTATAGGTGATCTGAAAGCACCCGGACAAGATGGGATGCCAGCGCTTTTCTATAAAAAATTCTGGACCACGGTGGGCGAGGATGTCACTAGGAGGTGAAAAACTTCTTGAATGGTGGCCCTATGCCAGAGTCATGGAATGATACTGTGGTAGTCCTTATCCCCAAGGTGCAAAATCCAGAGAAATTGAAAGATCTCCATCCAATCAGTTTATGCAATGTTGTATACAAGATCGCTTCGAAGGTACTCTCGAATCGGCTGAAAATTATCCTTCCGGATATTATTTCCCAAAATCAAAGTGCTTTTGTCCCTGGTCGACTCATAACAGATAATGTGTTGATCGCCTATGAAATGACACATTTCATGCAAACAAAGAGAAGTGGAGGGGATGGGTATGCAGCTCTAAAATTGGATATGAGCAAAGCATACGACGGAGTTGAGTGGTCTTTTGTGGAGAAAATGATGAGGAAGCTCGGGTTTCATGATCGGTGGATTGCCTTAATTATGCATTGTATTACAACTGTGAATATAGAATAAAGGTGAACGGCGAGCTTACTAAACAAATTAGGCCCACCAGGGGCTTGCGGCAAGGTGATCCAATCTCACCGTATTTGTTCCTACTCTGTGCGGAAGGCTTCTCGGCTTTGCTCAATGCGGCGGAGTCTGAAGGCCGGCTGCAGGGGGTCTCGATATGTGCTAACGCCCCAAGCATTACGCATCTTTTGTTCGCGGATGATTCGTTGCTTCTCATGAAAGCTAATGAGGAGAATGCATGGCACCTACGGCAAGTGCTACATGTGTACGAGGTATGCTCTGGGCAAATGATTAATAAGGACAAATCGTCTGTTATGTTCAGTAAGAATACAAGGGCACAAGAAAGAAAAAAGTTCATGGACGTAATGGAGTTAACTCAGGAGTCGATTAATGCAAAATATTTGGGGCTTCCAGTCGATTAATGCATATTTAAAGAAAAGAGTTTTGAAGAAAATCCAGGGATGGAAGGAGAAATTGCTGTCAAAGGACGGGAAGGAAACTCTAATCAAAGCTGTAGCACAGGCGATCCCCTCCTATGCTATGTCATGCTTTGATTTAACGAAATCACTGTGTGATGACATTGGCCGAATGATCTGTAGGTTTTGGTGGGCATAGCAAGACAAAGAGAATAAGATGCATTGGGTGTCTTGGGATACTATATGCCGAAGAAAAGAGAAGGGAGGACTCGGGTACAGAGACCTGCATCTCTTCAACTTGGCGATGTTGGCACGACAAGGATGGCGGCTGGTACAAAACCCGGACTCCTTATGTGCACAAATTTTGAGAGCCAAATATCCTGCGGGTGGATCTTTGCTAGAAGCCAAGGAAGGTCCGGGAATATCTTATACTTGGCGTAGTATTATCCAAGATATTCAAGCTCTACACAAGGGACTGATATGGCATATTGGCGACGGTAGCAACATCAGGATTTGGGAGGACCCATGGGTCGGTCATGGGCTCACTAGACGCCCAACTACTCCATGTGGGCAGACTCTGCTAACACTACCGCATACAGGAGGTTTGCCGAGTGCCAGGGGCACTCGGCGAAACACAAAAAACACTCGGCAAACCTGCGTCGGCAAACTCTAGTTTGCTGAGTGTTTTTCGTCGGGCACTCGGCAAAGACGTTGCCGAGTGCTCAGAAAACACTCGACAAACTTTTTTTCAAAAAAAAAATAAAATAGAAAAAACAAGAACCGGCCGCCACCACCGGCCGGCCACCACCACCAGCCGCTCCAACCACTGGCATGCACACGAGGACCGAAGCCGACGTTGGCCGCCGACCCGAAGCCAACACCGCCCTCTGTCCCCAGCACCGGTGCCGCACGCCGCTGCCGCCACAGGAGCACCGGATCCGGCCGCCAGGGTGCCGGATCTGCTCCTCCACACGCCAGACCCGCCACGCCCGGCCGGCGAGCCCCCTCGTCAACTATGTCTCCGGCCGGCGAGCCCCCATCCCCGTCGCGGGAGAGGTCCGCCTCCAAGGGCCAGCTCCGCCGCCGTAGGAGCAAGCCCCGCCGTTGCGGTCGAGCTCTGCTGCCGCGGGTGCCCTCTGGCGGTCGAGCTGGACGAGCCCAGGCACATCCCCTCCGGCAGTGAGGTTGGAGAAGAAGACAACCCAGGCACATCCCCTCCGGCAGCCTCCCTGCGCCTCCACGCGCCAGACCCGCCACGCCCGGCCGCGGCGCCATCCCGGTCGCCGAGCACCGTCCCCGCAAAGAAGAAGGGGCGTCGGGGAAGAAGGAGAGGCGCCGGGGAAGAAAAGGGAGAGGCGCCGGCGGGGAAGAAGGAGAGGCGCCGGCGGGGATGGGGGCTCGAGAGGGGAGGGGCGCGCGGGGTGCTTGGGTGGGGACTGGGGAGCGGCGCTGGGGAGGGGAGCGGATTTGGAGATGAACCGGAGCGGCGCTGGGAGGGGAGGGTATTTGACGAGATTTTTTTTGTTTGCCGAGTGTCCTGGATCTGGACACTCGGCAAAGTTTCCAGAAAAAGGTTATTTATTTGTTTGCCGAGTGTTTCAGATCTGAGCACTCGACAAAGGTTTTTATTTTTATTTTTTTCTCCATCTTTTTCAGAAAAAAAGATCTTTATTTCTTTGCCGAGTGTTCTAGATCTGAGCACTCGGCAAAGTTTTTTTTTCTATTTTTTTCTTCTTCTTTTTTTTCTAAAAAAATGATTTTATTTCTTTGCCGAGTGTTTTTTTTACACTCGGCAAACCATATCTTTGCCGAGTGTTTTTTTTGACACTCGGCAAACCATATCTTTGCCGAGTGTTTTTTTTTGACACTCGGCAAACCATATCTTTGCCGAGTGTTTTTTTTACCGAGTGTTTTTATCTCAGCACATGGCAAAGAGTTTGTTTACCGAGTGCCCGAAGAAATACACTCGGCAAACATAAAAACACTCGGCAAATTTGAAGATTCCGGTAGTGTAACTCGCGTGGAGGGAGCTCTTGGACCCGGAGACGGGATGGTGGGATGAACAACTTGTCTGGGATGTTGTTTGGGAGGAAGATGTTTTGCGTATCTTGGCAACACCAACAAATCCGGGACACGAAGACTTTTTGGCCTGGCACTTGGATGGAAGATCGAGGCTTGTTCTCGGTCAAGTCAGCATATCATGTCCTGGATGATGGCATGGAGAAGGAGCAGGTTCGGCAGGAGGGGCAGTGCAGCTCGGGCAGCCCTGCTACTGAGTGTGCGACCTCGCTCTGGAGAAGTATATGGAAGCTATCATGTCCCCCAAAGCTGAAACATTTCCTGTGGCGATTAGCACGGAATAGTTTGGCACTAAAGCTGAATCTCCAGAGGCGTGGAATCAAGCTTGACACACGCTGTCCAGTTTGCAATCGGCTGGACGAGGACGATGGTTATTGTTTCCTTAAGTGTAAATTTGTAAAACATTGCTGGTCTGATCTCCGATTGGAGCATGTTCGTCTGGAGCTGCTGGCCAAGCGCTCGGCACGGGACGTGGTTCAGGCGGTGCTACAACAGAAGGTGGATCGGCTGAAGACCATCATCCTGCTCTGGAAGTGGAGGAGCATTCGAAACCAGATTGACCATGGCGAGCGTGGTCTGTCCAGGGGTGAGGTCGCGGGTGCAGTCCTCAACCATGTAGGCGAGCTTATAGGCAAGGAGAAGGGCACATCGGATCGGAGACCAATAACTACGCAGCGCTGGAGTGCTCCACCTCCTGGACAACTAAAAATCAATAGCGATGGCGCCTTCGTCTAGGAAACACACAACGGCAGTTGGGGTTTCATTGTTTGGGACCATCATGGTGAAGCCATCATCGCCGGAGCGGGTCGACTAACAGCAGTTCCGGTTGTATTATCAGTGGAAGCAGCGGCATGTGCGAAAGCTTTGCAATCAGCAATGGACTTCGGGATCTCTTGGGTCCAAGTGGAGGTAGACTCGGCTCTCCTACAGCAGGCGCTCCACACGTCATCAGTGGACCTGGCGGCCAGCGGTATGTTGATCAGGGACACTCGTGTTCTCCTTCAAGAGCTTTTCTTGTGCAATGATGTTCTCCTTGTGCCTAGAAATTGCAATTCAGCTGCGCATGCTCCAGTTTAGGAATGAGTTGGGACCCGGATGAGTCTTGTGTCTAAACAAACCCCCTCCCAGAGTTTGTAAAATGTTTGGTGACTCGCGATGTTGTCGAGTCTCTTGTTTCAATAACAAGGCTGTAGAGCCAGCTTTGAGTTTCAAAAAAAAAAAAAATAGAGTTGGTGACATTGGTAATGAAAAAAGTGCGAGCCTATTTGCAGCAGTCCCTAACTAAATATATGTACACTAGTATGTTGAGTAGAATGCACAACTGTAGGAAAAAAAGATATTGGGAAACGAGAAAACCCTTGAAGTGTGAACATTACACAGTACATGTACGATCCTAACTTGGAGCAGCGACAAGCAGGAGTTTGTTTAATAAGGTACTGTTTGTACATCAACGTAAAAGAAATGGTTATAACACGGCGGGAACGGGAAGGAAGTCGATAATTTACTTATTTTGTTTGGTTCAGGTGCGGCAATTGGAAGCAAGTTTATTTCGACGCTGATGCGAGCGTAAGCGATTACTGCCTAGGATCAGGCGTAATAGATTTGCGGAACAGCCGTATCTATTTTCGTGGACTCCGATTACACCACACGTGAAACAGACAATAACTAACGGAATCGAGTAGCGGTGTGATCCGATCACCATACAAAATAAGCCAACCAAATAGCACCATACAAAATAAGCCAACCAAATAGCACCAAAGTTTGAACAGTACGCAACAATAATTACTACCACGTAGAATGGGGTGGTAGGACTGGTAAAATAGCAAACGATTCGTTAGACGAGCCTGCCGTTGTTCCAGCGGTCTCCGCCGAGCGGACGCCGCTAGAGAAGGAGCTGCCAGAGACACCAGAGTCGACGCCCGTGGAGGCAACGATGCCAGCAGATGGCGACGTCGCCAGCTTACTATACATGTGTAACGAGAGCGCCGGCAGCTTCCAGTGCTCCGACTGCAGCACCTGCATGGCCTCAGCGATGGATGGGCGCTGCCCGGGGTCACGGTGCGCGCACCAGAGCCCCAAGAGCAGAGCGCGCTCCATCTGTTGGTCGTGGGCTTCGTCTCCCCGCAGCCGCGTGTCAGCCGCATCCAGGACTCGGCTGATGGCCTGGCAGTACGTACAAGGTCTCTAACCAGTTGAGCAGCGAGAAAGACGGGTCCCGGCGGTCCACGGGTGGCCGGCCGGACACGATCACCAGCAGGACGACGCCGAAGCTGTAGATGTCTGACTCCGTGCTCCGGCGGTGCGTGTTGACGAACTCCGGATCGATGTACCCCATGGTGCCCTTGACGAGGTCCGTCGTCTGTGGGCCGGTGCCATGGTCGCCGAGGCGTGCGAGACCGAAGTGTACATCCCAGCTTGGCGTTGTAGGACGAGTCAAGCATGATATTGCTCGGCTTGATGTCACCGTGCACAACGCGTTGGTCCCAGTCCCGGTGAAGGTAGTGCAGCGCTGAGCCTAATCCCAAAATGATCTTGTACCTAATATTAAATTTAAATATCACCAAAGGTAGTTAATAACACTGAATGCTTCATGCAAAATCTTACTATTACTAATTCGTTGAGCACCTTCCACCTTAGACCCTGTTTGGATGTTATCGTATTGACCTCAATCCACATGTGTTGGTGTGGATTGGGATCGAATTTAGTTACAACATCCCAACAAGGCCTTAATATTCACAAGATACATACAGAAAAAAAATGATAAATCCTAGACGTATATATCCTCATAAAATTCAGAAACATCGAGCCATCAGTCCTATAGCTTGTAGAAATAATAGGCAATGGATATGAATTTTACATGGTGGTGTGATGCAAAGGGAAAAGTCTATAAAAATATACGGCAAAATATTTGTATTAGGTTAGAACAAAGATCTTCAAGTATCTAACGGGTATTGTTGTGTTAGTAAAAACATAGAGAGAAAGTGTGCGCAAAGCTAAGGCCGCATTTGGATGGACTAGGACTAGTTGTTAGACATGGCTAAAAAATAGCTAGCTAAAAATTAGCCAACTAGTTGTTATAGTCCATAGCTACTTGGATCCAGAACTAATTGTTCGATTCTATAGACTAGAACTAGTTGTTAGCCCCTAATAGTTGGGTTCTATGGACGGACTAGTGAACTGACAACTAGTTGGGATTTTTGCTAAAATTTAGCCCACCCATTAGTTCTCCTGTTTGGATCCTCAAGAGCTAAAGTTTAGTCAACTGGTTGTTAGTCCAAATATCCAAACAGGGCCTAAGGTAAACAATTTTGATTAGTTGTAAGTGGTAAATATATATGAAGCCTAGTATTAATTCTGCTACTATATGCTCTAACCCTGCTCAGGAGTAAGGGTTGATTGAATAGTGAAGCCAAAAAGATATAGCTAGTGTTCAGGTTAGCACAAGCGACTGTCTTTTTTTAATGAAGTACCATAAGTTGCACCTGCAACAAGGCGATGTCCATTCAAGACAGAGTAAACAAAGCCTGTTCAAAAACCAAACGTGACTAAGGGCATGTTTGGATTGCAGCTACTAAATTTAGTCCCTCCTAACACTAGTAGAGAACAGGTCTTTGATCCAAGGGCCAAATCAGGCTCTAGTCCCGGCATTTTTTGCGCCCGGGACTAGAGAGACCTTTAGTCCCGGTGATCCAACCGGGACTAAAGGTCCCTGCCCAACGGCTCCTGCGCCAGGTCGTTGTGGCAGGGGACCTTTAGTCCCGGTTGGATACACCAACCGGGACTAAAGGTCGACCTTTACTCCCGGTTGGTGGATCCAACCGGGAGTAAATCTTTTGTCCCGGCTGGTGGCGTGGCCCGTGGCTGAAAACATACCTTTAGTCCCGGTCGGGTCCACCAACCGGGACTAAAGGTCCACCCTATATATACCGGCCGGCTTCTTCCTCCCCGAGCCCGCCCGAGAGCTCAGTGTTCTCGCTCTTCCATCCATTCTTCTTCGATTCTCCGTCGATTTCTTCGATTCCTCCGTCGATTCTTCGGTTCTAAAGGTTACCAACTTCAAACTCTCATATTTCATCATTGTCTTATCTCATTTTGTTCACTATATATAATTATATATATATGGTTCTTTATTGTGGTTTTTTTTCATTTGTAAGCAATTTGAGCTCAAAATCACTTAAAGTTTGCATATTTACATTAAGGAAGGTTAAAGTAGCTATTAAAAACTAGTATTCACCGTTCATTTGTAGCATGCATAGCACACTTCATTATTTAGAGATATAGAGAATTTTAGAGTTTTTTTTAATTTTATTTGATTATAAAATGAGAAATTTATAGTGTATTAAAAAATGAGTATAGAGAGTAGATGGCAACTGCTTCCGGGTCCTCGGCCTCTCATGGGTTCCCAAAGCGACTTAGGCCGGGCCTCCCACTCATTGCATGCGGCAAGTGTTGTGATGAGACGAAGATTGTGATGGAGTACCAAGTGAAGAAGGAGGGTCCGAACAAGGGTCACATTTTCTACAAGTGTCCGGATCGCAATGTGAGTTATTTTATCGTATTTAATGACTATGGTTAGTTTATACCTATTTTCATGATGGTTGTGATTAAAGTTCTAATTTATGTTTTAATTTCAGTGGGATGGCACTGGATGTTCAGGCTTCTACTGGGAGGAAGAATATGTTGAACTCGTGCAAAAATATCCTGCACAACAGGCAGATATGGTGGCTAATGATGCAGTGATCCAGCCAAAGAAGCCCAAAGATGTTGAACAAACGGGAGATCTATTTGTTTTAGTTGAGATTGGTCGCGAAATCCTTGTTCTGCTGAAGTGCATTTTAGCTTTAGTGTTTATAGTGGTAGTTGGGATTGTCTACATTGTAGCGAGGCTTTCTTAAATTTATAGCTTTTGTGGTGGTATGCATGTTGTATAGTTAACTAATTATGTTCTAGGTTTTAATACGGTATTTATGTCATGTAATGCAGATGAGTCGGCATTGGATGTACAATGCTGATCGTCGCTCACAAGAGTTCATGGACGGCGTGCATTCTTTGTTACGTGCGGCCGAGGCAAACAAACGCGATGGTTTCATGTGCTGCCCATGTGACATATGTAAGAATACGATGGAATATGCTAACTCAAAGACTCTTCATTCACACTTGTTCAAGTCGGGTTTCATGGCAAACTATATTTGTTGGACGAAGCATGGAGAAACCGGAGTTTTAATGGAAGAAGGTGAAGAAGAACAATGGGGCAATGATGACATTTTTGCTGAATATGGTGCCTTCAATGATACTGCAATGGGGGAAGCTGAAGAAGAGGTGGGGGCAAAGGAGAAACCCGCTGAAGAAGAGGCGGGGGTAGAGGAGGAGCCCGCTGACGATCTTGGTTAGGCCATTCGTGACGCACAAAGAGAATGCGAAAGTGAAAAGGAGAAGATCAAGTTCGACCGCATGCTAGAGGATCACAAGAAATTGCTATACCCAACTTGTGATGCGGGGCAGAAAAAGTTAGGTACCACATTGGAATTGCTGCAATGGAAGGCAAAGAATGGTGTATCTGACAAGGGATTCGCGGAGTTGCTAAAAATCCAAAAGAAGATGCTTCCGAAGGATAACGAATTGCCCAGCACTACGTACGAAGCAAAACAGGTAGTCTGCCCTTTAGGATTAGAAATCCAGAAGATACATGCATGCCCTAATGACTGCATCCTCTACTATGGCACGGAGTACGAGAAGTTGGATGCATGCCCTGTATGTCACGCGTCGCGGTATAAGATCAGGTGAGATGACCCTGGTGATGTTGAGGGCGAACGTCCCAAGAAGAAAATCCCTGCCAAGGTTATGTGGTATGCTCCTATAATACCAAACTTGAAACGGCTTTTTAGAAACAGAGACCATGCAAAGTTGTTGCGATGGCACAAAGAAGACCGTAAGGTAGACAATATGTTGAGACACCGTGCTGATGGGTCCTAGTGGAGAGCAATCGATAGAGAATTCCCCCGAGTTTGCAAGTGACGCAAGAAACTTAAGGTTTGCTTTAAGTACGGATGGTATGAATCCTTTCGGGGAGCAGAGCAGTAGTCACAGCACTTGGCCTGTTACTCTATGTATCTACAACCTTCCTCCCTGGTTATGCATGAAGCGTAAGTTTATTATGATGCCGGTGCTCATCCAAGGCCCAAAGCAACCTGGCAACGACATCGATGTGTACCTGAGGCCACTAGTTGAAGAACTTCTACTTTTGTGGAACAAGCCAGGTGTATGCGTGTGGGATGAGCACAAGCAGGAGCACTTTGACCTGCGAGCATTGTTGTTCGTAACAATCAATGATTGGCCAGCTCTAAGTAATCTTTCAGGACAATCAAACAAGGGGTATAATGCATGCACGCACTGTTTCGGTGACATGAAAGGTATATTCTTGAAAAAGTGTCGCAAGGTCGTGTACCTTGGGCATCGACGATTTCTTCCTGCAAATCACCCGTAAGAAAGAAAGGCAAGCATTTTAAAGGTAAGGCAGACCACCAGACCAAGCCTCGCAACCGAACTGGTGAGGACGTCCTCGATATGGTCAATGATGTGAAAGTAATATTTGGAAAGGGACCTGGTAGCCAACCTGTTTCGAAGGACGCCAACGGTCACGCACCCATGTGGAAGAAGAAGTCCATATTTTGGGAGCTACCCTATTGGCAAGTCCTAGAGGTCCGCAGCGCGATCGACGTGATGCACCTGACGAAGAATCTTTGTGTGAACCTGCTAGGCTTCATGGGCGTGTATGGGAAGCCTAAGGACACAATTGAAGCACGACAGGACCTGCGGTGTTTGAAAGAACGAGACAACCTGCATCCAGAGAAGACAGATGATGGACGCTAGTACTTAAGTCCTGCCAGCTACACTCTTAGCAAAGAAGAGAAGGACAGCTTGTTTGAATGCCTAGATAGCATTAAGGTACCGTCTGGATTCTCCTCGAATATAAAGGGTATAATAAATGTGCCAGAGAAGAAATTTGGACACTTAAAGTCCCATGACTGCCACGTGCTCATGACTCAATTGCTTTCAGTTGCATTAAGAGGAATTCTACCGCCAAATGTACGTCTAGCCACCGTGAAGCTATGTGCATTCCTCAATGCAATTTCTCAGAAGGCAATCGATCCAACGGATCTAGCGAAACTACAGAATGATGTGGTTCAATGTCTTGTCAGCTTTGAGTTGGTGTTCCCTCCTTCCTTCTTTGATATCATGACACACCTCCTAGTTCATCTGGTCAAGGAGATTACTATTCTCGGTCCTGTGTTCCTACACAACATGTTCCCCTTTGAGAGGTTTATGGGAGTCCTGAAAAAATATGTTCATAACCGTGCTCGGCCAGAAGGAAGCATCGTCAAGGGCTACGGAACAGAGGAGGTCATTGAGTTCTGTGTTGACTTCATTCCCGATATTAACCCGATTGGTGTTCCTGAATCGCGACACGAGGGGAGACTAAGTGGAAAGGGGACACTAGGGAAGAAAACATATATTGGTAAGGGTGATGATTATTTTAATAAAGCACACTACACAGTTCTACAGAACTCTGCCTTGGTAGATCCGTATATCGAGACACACAAGAACCTCCTCCGATCTGAGTTCTCAGGGAAGTCTGAAGCATGGATTACGCGTCAGCACATGGAAACTTTCAGCGACTGGTTGCGAAAAGAATGTCAGGGTGATGAGAGTATTGATGAGGAGTTGTATTTGTTGGCTAGACAGCCATCGTGGCATATCCTCACATACAAAGGGTACGAGATAAATGGGAATATATTTTACACAGTAGCACAAGATAAAAGGAGCACCAACCAGAACAGTGGTGTCCACATAGATGCCACCGACCCTAGTGGGAACAAGCAAACATATTATGGCCGCATAGAGGAGATATGGGAACTGGACTATGCATCTCATTTTAAGGTACCTTTGGTCAAGTGCCAGTGGGTAAAGACGACTGGAGGCGGCGTAGTAGTCGACAACCAGTATGGAATGACAACAGTGGACCTCAACAATATTGGGTACAAAGGCGAACCGTTTGTCCTTGCGAAGGATGTGACTCAGGTGTTCTATGTCAAGGATATGTCTACAAAACCGAAGAGAGGGAAAAACGACAACCACCCAATCAATGATGAGCCAAAGCGCCACATAGTTCTTTCAGGAAAAAGAAACATCGTCGGAATCGAAGACAAGTCAGACATGTCAGAAGATTATGAAAAGGATGATCGAATTTCACCCTTCACAGTGAACAAAGACCCTAGCATCCAGCTAAACGATGAGGACACTCCATGGTTACGGCGCGATCAAAACCAAGGGACATACGTCAAGAAGAAGTTCACTATTGTGCCCGCTTGATATATATATATATATATATATATAATGATGTTCAATAGTGTGTATTTGAGATATTATGTAATAATTGTGAATTTATGTTTGAATGTGGGGTTATGTCACGTTGAAACGATGTGAAAACAAATTTATGTTTGATGTTGGGATTATGTCGCGTTGAAATGATGTGAAAACAAATTTATGTTTGATGGTGGGATAATGTCACGTTTAAATGATGTAAAAACAAATTTCCAGTCGAAACACAAGAGTTTTTCTGAATTTAATTAAACATTATATTTTTGCATTATCGAAATAGTAATTTAAACACAATATTATGTTTTAAAACTTGTTAAAAAAATTAAAACTTTAGGTCATAGAATTTTGTTGTGTACAATAAAGCAAAATAGAATCTATATTTTTTTTAAAACATTTTTATGCCTTGTATTTAATTTTCTATGCATTTAACAAACATTTTATCAATTGTATTTAATAAAGCAAAATAAAATCCTAATGAATTGGCGGGCAGTGAAACTGCATGTTTGTTGCCCGCCAAAACACCTTTAGTCCCGGGCCCTTTGAACGCCCGGGACTAAAGGACCTTTAGTCCCGGCTGGTGGTTGAGCCCGGGACTAAAGGTTCTCCACCTTTAGTCCCGGTCCCTGTGAACGCCCGGGACTAAAGGACCTTTAGTCCCGGCTGGTGGTTGAGCCCGGGACTAAAGGTTCTCCACCTATATAAGCGCCCGCCCGGCCCCTCTTCTTCCTCCTCCCCACTGCCCTAAGTCTACCGCCGCCGACGCGACGCCGACGCCGACGCCGCACCCTCGCCCGCACGCCAACTCGTCGACGCGAAGGCCGCATTTGGATGGACTAGGACTAGTTGTTAGACATGGCTAAAAAATAGCTAGCTAAAAATTAGCCAACTAGTTGTTATAGTCCATAGCTACTTGGATCCAGAACTAATTGTTCGATTCTATAGACTAGAACTAGTTGTTAGCCCCTAATAGTTGGGTTCTATGGACGGACTAGTGAACTGACAACTAGTTGGGATTTTTGCTAAAATTTAGCCCACCCATTAGTTCTCCTGTTTGGATCCTCAAGAGCTAAAGTTTAGTCAACTGGTTGTTAGTCCAAATATCCAAACAGGGCCTAAGGTAAACAATTTTGATTAGTTGTAAGTGGTAAATATATATGAAGCCTAGTATTAATTCTGCTACTATATGCTCTAACCCTGCTCAGGAGTAAGGGTTGATTGAATAGTGAAGCCAAAAAGATATAGCTAGTGTTCAGGTTAGCACAAGCGACTGTCTTTTTTTAATGAAGTACCATAAGTTGCACCTGCAACAAGGCGATGTCCATTCAAGACAGAGTAAACAAAGCCTGTTCAAAAACCAAACGTGACTAAGGGCATGTTTGGATTGCAGCTACTAAATTTAGTCCCTCCTAACACTAGTAGAGAACAGGTCTTTGATCCAAGGGCCAAATCAGGCTCTAGTCCCGGCATTTTTTGCGCCCGGGACTAGAGAGACCTTTAGTCCCGGTGATCCAACCGGGACTAAAGGTCCCTGCCCAACGGCTCCTGCGCCAGGTCGTTGTGGCAGGGGACCTTTAGTCCCGGTTGGATACACCAACCGGGACTAAAGGTCGACCTTTACTCCCGGTTGGTGGATCCAACCGGGAGTAAATCTTTTGTCCCGGCTGGTGGCGTGGCCCGTGGCTGAAAACATACCTTTAGTCCCGGTCGGGTCCACCAACCGGGACTAAAGGTCCACCCTATATATACCGGCCGGCTTCTTCCTCCCCGAGCCCGCCCGAGAGCTCAGTGTTCTCGCTCTTCCATCCATTCTTCTTCGATTCTCCGTCGATTTCTTCGATTCCTCCGTCGATTCTTCGGTTCTAAAGGTTACCAACTTCAAACTCTCATATTTCATCATTGTCTTATCTCATTTTGTTCACTATATATAATTATATATATATGGTTCTTTATTGTGGTTTTTTTTCATTTGTAAGCAATTTGAGCTCAAAATCACTTAAAGTTTGCATATTTACATTAAGGAAGGTTAAAGTAGCTATTAAAAACTAGTATTCACCGTTCATTTGTAGCATGCATAGCACACTTCATTATTTAGAGATATAGAGAATTTTAGAGTTTTTTTTAATTTTATTTGATTATAAAATGAGAAATTTATAGTGTATTAAAAAATGAGTATAGAGAGTAGATGGCAACTGCTTCCGGGTCCTCGGCCTCTCATGGGTTCCCAAAGCGACTTAGGCCGGGCCTCCCACTCATTGCATGCGGCAAGTGTTGTGATGAGACGAAGATTGTGATGGAGTACCAAGTGAAGAAGGAGGGTCCGAACAAGGGTCACATTTTCTACAAGTGTCCGGATCGCAATGTGAGTTATTTTATCGTATTTAATGACTATGGTTAGTTTATACCTATTTTCATGATGGTTGTGATTAAAGTTCTAATTTATGTTTTAATTTCAGTGGGATGGCACTGGATGTTCAGGCTTCTACTGGGAGGAAGAATATGTTGAACTCGTGCAAAAATATCCTGCACAACAGGCAGATATGGTGGCTAATGATGCAGTGATCCAGCCAAAGAAGCCCAAAGATGTTGAACAAACGGGAGATCTATTTGTTTTAGTTGAGATTGGTCGCGAAATCCTTGTTCTGCTGAAGTGCATTTTAGCTTTAGTGTTTATAGTGGTAGTTGGGATTGTCTACATTGTAGCGAGGCTTTCTTAAATTTATAGCTTTTGTGGTGGTATGCATGTTGTATAGTTAACTAATTATGTTCTAGGTTTTAATACGGTATTTATGTCATGTAATGCAGATGAGTCGGCATTGGATGTACAATGCTGATCGTCGCTCACAAGAGTTCATGGACGGCGTGCATTCTTTGTTACGTGCGGCCGAGGCAAACAAACGCGATGGTTTCATGTGCTGCCCATGTGACATATGTAAGAATACGATGGAATATGCTAACTCAAAGACTCTTCATTCACACTTGTTCAAGTCGGGTTTCATGGCAAACTATATTTGTTGGACGAAGCATGGAGAAACCGGAGTTTTAATGGAAGAAGGTGAAGAAGAACAATGGGGCAATGATGACATTTTTGCTGAATATGGTGCCTTCAATGATACTGCAATGGGGGAAGCTGAAGAAGAGGTGGGGGCAAAGGAGAAACCCGCTGAAGAAGAGGCGGGGGTAGAGGAGGAGCCCGCTGACGATCTTGGTTAGGCCATTCGTGACGCACAAAGAGAATGCGAAAGTGAAAAGGAGAAGATCAAGTTCGACCGCATGCTAGAGGATCACAAGAAATTGCTATACCCAACTTGTGATGCGGGGCAGAAAAAGTTAGGTACCACATTGGAATTGCTGCAATGGAAGGCAAAGAATGGTGTATCTGACAAGGGATTCGCGGAGTTGCTAAAAATCCAAAAGAAGATGCTTCCGAAGGATAACGAATTGCCCAGCACTACGTACGAAGCAAAACAGGTAGTCTGCCCTTTAGGATTAGAAATCCAGAAGATACATGCATGCCCTAATGACTGCATCCTCTACTATGGCACGGAGTACGAGAAGTTGGATGCATGCCCTGTATGTCACGCGTCGCGGTATAAGATCAGGTGAGATGACCCTGGTGATGTTGAGGGCGAACGTCCCAAGAAGAAAATCCCTGCCAAGGTTATGTGGTATGCTCCTATAATACCAAACTTGAAACGGCTTTTTAGAAACAGAGACCATGCAAAGTTGTTGCGATGGCACAAAGAAGACCGTAAGGTAGACAATATGTTGAGACACCGTGCTGATGGGTCCTAGTGGAGAGCAATCGATAGAGAATTCCCCGAGTTTGCAAGTGACGCAAGAAACTTAAGGTTTGCTTTAAGTACGGATGGTATGAATCCTTTCGGGGAGCAGAGCAGTAGTCACAGCACTTGGCCTGTTACTCTATGTATCTACAACCTTCCTCCCTGGTTATGCATGAAGCGTAAGTTTATTATGATGCCGGTGCTCATCCAAGGCCCAAAGCAACCTGGCAACGACATCGATGTGTACCTGAGGCCACTAGTTGAAGAACTTCTACTTTTGTGGAACAAGCCAGGTGTATGCGTGTGGGATGAGCACAAGCAGGAGCACTTTGACCTGCGAGCATTGTTGTTCGTAACAATCAATGATTGGCCAGCTCTAAGTAATCTTTCAGGACAATCAAACAAGGGGTATAATGCATGCACGCACTGTTTCGGTGACATGAAAGGTATATTCTTGAAAAAGTGTCGCAAGGTCGTGTACCTTGGGCATCGACGATTTCTTCCTGCAAATCACCCGTAAGAAAGAAAGGCAAGCATTTTAAAGGTAAGGCAGACCACCAGACCAAGCCTCGCAACCGAACTGGTGAGGACGTCCTCGATATGGTCAATGATGTGAAAGTAATATTTGGAAAGGGACCTGGTAGCCAACCTGTTTCGAAGGACGCCAACGGTCACGCACCCATGTGGAAGAAGAAGTCCATATTTTGGGAGCTACCCTATTGGCAAGTCCTAGAGGTCCGCAGCGCGATCGACGTGATGCACCTGACGAAGAATCTTTGTGTGAACCTGCTAGGCTTCATGGGCGTGTATGGGAAGCCTAAGGACACAATTGAAGCACGACAGGACCTGCGGTGTTTGAAAGAACGAGACAACCTGCATCCAGAGAAGACAGATGATGGACGCTAGTACTTAAGTCCTGCCAGCTACACTCTTAGCAAAGAAGAGAAGGACAGCTTGTTTGAATGCCTAGATAGCATTAAGGTACCGTCTGGATTCTCCTCGAATATAAAGGGTATAATAAATGTGCCAGAGAAGAAATTTGGACACTTAAAGTCCCATGACTGCCACGTGCTCATGACTCAATTGCTTTCAGTTGCATTAAGAGGAATTCTACCGCCAAATGTACGTCTAGCCACCGTGAAGCTATGTGCATTCCTCAATGCAATTTCTCAGAAGGCAATCGATCCAACGGATCTAGCGAAACTACAGAATGATGTGGTTCAATGTCTTGTCAGCTTTGAGTTGGTGTTCCCTCCTTCCTTCTTTGATATCATGACACACCTCCTAGTTCATCTGGTCAAGGAGATTACTATTCTCGGTCCTGTGTTCCTACACAACATGTTCCCCTTTGAGAGGTTTATGGGAGTCCTGAAAAAATATGTTCATAACCGTGCTCGGCCAGAAGGAAGCATCGTCAAGGGCTACGGAACAGAGGAGGTCATTGAGTTCTGTGTTGACTTCATTCCCGATATTAACCCGATTGGTGTTCCTGAATCGCGACACGAGGGGAGACTAAGTGGAAAGGGGACACTAGGGAAGAAAACATATATTGGTAAGGGTGATGATTATTTTAATAAAGCACACTACACAGTTCTACAGAACTCTGCCTTGGTAGATCCGTATATCGAGACACACAAGAACCTCCTCCGATCTGAGTTCTCAGGGAAGTCTGAAGCATGGATTACGCGTCAGCACATGGAAACTTTCAGCGACTGGTTGCGAAAAGAATGTCAGGGTGATGAGAGTATTGATGAGGAGTTGTATTTGTTGGCTAGACAGCCATCGTGGCATATCCTCACATACAAAGGGTACGAGATAAATGGGAATATATTTTACACAGTAGCACAAGATAAAAGGAGCACCAACCAGAACAGTGGTGTCCACATAGATGCCACCGACCCTAGTGGGAACAAGCAAACATATTATGGCCGCATAGAGGAGATATGGGAACTGGACTATGCATCTCATTTTAAGGTACCTTTGGTCAAGTGCCAGTGGGTAAAGACGACTGGAGGCGGCGTAGTAGTCGACAACCAGTATGGAATGACAACAGTGGACCTCAACAATATTGGGTACAAAGGCGAACCGTTTGTCCTTGCGAAGGATGTGACTCAGGTGTTCTATGTCAAGGATATGTCTACAAAACCGAAGAGAGGGAAAAACGACAACCACCCAATCAATGATGAGCCAAAGCGCCACATAGTTCTTTCAGGAAAAAGAAACATCGTCGGAATCGAAGACAAGTCAGACATGTCAGAAGATTATGAAAAGGATGATCGAATTTCACCCTTCACAGTGAACAAAGACCCTAGCATCCAGCTAAACGATGAGGACACTCCATGGTTACGGCGCGATCAAAACCAAGGGACATACGTCAAGAAGAAGTTCACTATTGTGCCCGCTTGATATATATATATATATATATATATAATGATGTTCAATAGTGTGTATTTGAGATATTATGTAATAATTGTGAATTTATGTTTGAATGTGGGGTTATGTCACGTTGAAACGATGTGAAAACAAATTTATGTTTGATGTTGGGATTATGTCGCGTTGAAATGATGTGAAAACAAATTTATGTTTGATGGTGGGATAATGTCACGTTTAAATGATGTAAAAACAAATTTCCAGTCGAAACACAAGAGTTTTTCTGAATTTAATTAAACATTATATTTTTGCATTATCGAAATAGTAATTTAAACACAATATTATGTTTTAAAACTTGTTAAAAAAAATTAAAACTTTAGGTCATAGAATTTTGTTGTGTACAATAAAGCAAAATAGAATCTATATTTTTTTTAAAACATTTTTATGCCTTGTATTTAATTTTCTATGCATTTAACAAACATTTTATCAATTGTATTTAATAAAGCAAAATAAAATCCTAATGAATTGGCGGGCAGTGAAACTGCATGTTTGTTGCCCGCCAAAACACCTTTAGTCCCGGGCCCTTTGAACGCCCGGGACTAAAGGACCTTTAGTCCCGGCTGGTGGTTGAGCCCGGGACTAAAGGTTCTCCACCTTTAGTCCCGGTCCCTGTGAACGCCCGGGACTAAAGGACCTTTAGTCCCGGCTGGTGGTTGAGCCCGGGACTAAAGGTTCTCCACCTATATAAGCGCCCGCCCGGCCCCTCTTCTTCCTCCTCCCCACTGCCCTAAGTCTACCGCCGCCGACGCCGACGCCGACGCCGACGCCGCCCTCGCCCGCACGCCAACTCGTCGACGCGGACCCACCTCGACGACACCGGCGCCCCTCCTCGACCCTCGCGCCGGCCCCCGACCCCCACCGGCTCGGGCCCCACCGGCGCCCCGACGCCGGCCCCCGACCCCCACCAGCCGGCCATCGGCGCCCCCGGCGCCCCTCGACTCGACCTCGCGCCCACGGCGGCCCCCCCCATTCCACATCGCGCCGGGCCCCCGACCCCCACCGGCTCGGCCCCCACCGGCGGCCCCCGACGCCGGGCCCCCGACCCCCCATTCCGCTCGGCCATCGGCGCCCCCCCGGCGCCCCTCCTCGACCTCACGCCCACCGGGCGCCCCTCCTCCACCTCGCGCCGGCTCCATCCGACCCCACGTGTTCGGGCCCCCACCGGCGCCCCGACCCTACGCCACACCGACACGCCGCCCTAGATCGACGGCCGCACGCCACACCGACACGCCGCCCCGGATCGATGGCCCTACGCCAACCCTACGCCGCCGACCCTACGCCGCCCCCACTGCCACTACGCCGCCGACCCTACGCCGACCCTCGACGCCGGCCATCACCGCCCTGACGCCCACTGAAGCTCACCGCCGAGCACACGGTATATGACTTGCATTGTGTGTATGCAGTGTATGTTGTAACTGCGGAGCAACGCCGCCCCGTTGTTGTATATGCGGAGCAACGCCGCCCTGTTGTTGTATATGCGGAGCAACGCCGCCCCGTTGTGTTGTATATGCGTAGCAACGTACGCCGCGATTCGTCCTAGCGAGAACGACGATTCGCCCTAGCGAGAACGACGATTTGCCCTAGCGAGAAGGGCGAATTCCCCCTAGCGAGAACGACGATTCGCCCTAGCGAGAAGGGCGAATTCGCCCTAGCGAGAACGACGAATTCGCCCAGCGAGAACGACGATTCGCCCTTCTCGCTAGGGCGAATCGTCGTTCTCGCTAGGGCGAATTCGTCGTTCTCGTTAGGGCGATTTTTCCTTTTCGCTAGGGCGAATTGTCGTTCTAGCTACGGCGAATCGTCGTTCTCGCTAGGGTGAATTGTCGTTCTCGCTAGGGCGAATTGTACATATATGACTTGTTTACATATATGAATTGTTTATATATATGACTTGTTTATATATGTGACTTAGATTTTGTTAAATTTGTTAGATATGGCTACCCCGGGAGACAACATGGATGAAGAAATGATGAATATTATTGCTGGAGGTGATGCGCAGGATGTTGATGACGGAAGTCAATATCTAGCTCTTGAAAATGAGCAAGAAAATATTTTGCAAGAAAATACACGCGAGGTATATATACTAAATATATATTATATGTGGAATATTGTATATATTTCTGTGTACAAAAGATATTTATTTATTATTTTTTTATATGTAGCCCT
Source organism: Miscanthus floridulus (assembly GCF_019320115.1). Classification (NCBI taxonomy): domain Eukaryota; kingdom Viridiplantae; phylum Streptophyta; class Magnoliopsida; order Poales; family Poaceae; genus Miscanthus; species Miscanthus floridulus. The sequence continues at coordinate 101,072,411 of NC_089588.1, read as the reverse complement.
CTGGATCAGTGACCACAACGGCGAAGAGCAAAAATGTTCGAGGACCGAAGAAACCACTGGAGGGCCGGTACATAATATCGGAATTCAAGATCGAAACAGGCGAACCACTTGGTCCACATAAAAGGAAATTCGTGGAACACTGTGGGTACCTTGTAAGGGACAGAATTCCGATCAGTATCCGTGAATGGAAGAAAAAGATCAACGAGCCTGATGTTAGTTTTGTCCCTGATGTTGACAAGAATTTGCTCTGGAATGATATCCTTGCCCATTTCACGTTGCAAGCGGATGATTATGATGATATCAACGATGATGAATTGAAGGAGCTAGTTCGATCGTGGGCTATGAAGAAGATGGCCACACAATTCCAGACTTGGAAGAAATACCTATACAACACATACATCAAGAAGAACGAAACGCCGAATTGGGTTACTGCTAAGGGCCCGATCTCGAAACAGAGGGCCTATTGGAATGCTTTCGTACAGTACAAGACATCAGAAGAGGGTGAGGCACGGGTGAGAAGGAACCAAGAGAATGCCCGAAAAAAGGTATACCACCATGACATGGGATCAGGTGGCTACGATACTGCCATTTCGAAGTGGCAAAAAATGGAAGTGGACATTATTGCCAAGGGGATCGAACCAGAATCAGCCAAGTGGCCCCTACGCTCGAAGAATTGGTTTTTCGGTCATGGGGGAAGACTCGACCCATAGACCGGTCGAGCAGTGTATGGGCCAAAACTCGAAACAGCAGCACGCCGATTGGCTTTTGCTATAGAAGCCAAAGAGATTGGTGCGTTCAAGCCCAATAGAGAGAAGGATGAGCTGACGTATGCCATCAGGACTGCTGAACACACTGGCCGAACCAGAGGCTTAGGACGCAACACTCCATGGGTTCATGGTTTTCCTGATGACAGGGAAACCTACCGAAGCCGCCAGAGAAGCAAGGAGGAGCAAGCAGCGCGGGTGGCAGTGTTGGAGGAAATGGTGCTTGAAGCAAAGGAGCGAGAAAAAGCAATGAAAGCAAGAATGCAGGAAGAAATCAGAAAGCAAGTGCAGATAGCAATGAGTGCTCAGAGGCAGGCATCAGAGCCAGGAACGAATGTTAATATTAGCCCTCCTGGTCAGTTGAAAAGCAGCTGCGCTTCCACTGAGCTGCCAAAGCAAGATGACGCAGCGCTGCGCTTCCCCGTGGATGATGTCACTATTCCAATGACATCAATTGAGCTACATGTTCCAAGGGGGAATGACACAATTAAGGTCGCTGTCGGTGTTTTTACTCCTCCAGACCCTACCAAGACACCAAGAATCCATGGGGCACCAATACAACCTGGATATGCTAGGGTTGCAGTGGACCAAGTGAGCAAAGGTTATGAGGATCTAGTTCTTGATATTCCTGGAGGTGATGGAGAGAAGACTCTAGGAGAAGCAGAGAAGGCATATATACTATGGCGCAAGCGCTACATCATTATCCCTGGGGCGTCTGCTCCACCGCCAGCAGACATTAGGTGCGGACAAAAGTTAACAAAACATTTTTTTGATAATTTTCTATGGGCATGACTAATAATAACGATTTACTTATATCTCATTATTTTTTGTACTCACAAAGCAGGGCCTCCGCCAACCTAAGTCCAGTTGTTGCTTCTCCCGACCATCATAGTGCTCAGGGCAATGATGACGCCTTCGAAGGCACTGCTGCATCCCCACCATCTCCAACTCCTCCGCCACCTCCAAGGAAGTCCACAACTCATCCGCCGAGGTCTCCAACGCCTCCGCCGCCTCCAAAGTCTGCACTGCCTCCAAGGCGGTCTCCAACGCCTCCCCTGCCTCCAAGGAAGCTAGCCCCTAAGAGGTCCGCCCCGCAAACGAAGCCGTTGCCCCGCCCGTCGGCAAAGAAGCAGAAAGCAAGTACTCATCCAGTTCCCCAAAAACTATCTTATGAGAAAAGTGATCAGGAATTAAAGGATGCAGTACAAAAAGATGTGCATGATTTCTTTGAAGGTGTAAAACAGGCACAACGAGCGAGGGACAACCCGGAGAAATCATACTTCTACCTACCTCCGGATCAGCTAAGAAAGAAGGTGGAACAAAAAAAACGGGATTCTCTTAAGAGCGTCGCGAAACAACTGATATTGGACTATGACCGCTCTCTCACCAAGTCATATGAGGCGGCGCAAAAAAGAAGACAGTAGGGAAAGGTGTTGCACAACTCGGACAACAATCGCAACAATCAATCCCCCCCCCCCTTGTCGTTCCTAACGAATATGGTTCAAACTTAAACTTAATGGAGGAGGTAGGCGGCTATGAGTCGTTGCTTCAGTTTTATCACGACACTGGTTTGAACCTTGCCCAATTGCTCTCTGAAGGACCATCTGCTCCGGAAGTGGATCCTTACAAGAAGTTTGTAGCAGGCCAGAGTCTATACAACACAGAGAAATTAGATGAACTAGGTACACAAATGTACCTGCTAAACGAGTGGTACATGTCGGCGTCTGCTGCGGGACAAATCTATATTTCTGTCAGAATTAGAAACCACCATTACTTCTGTGGCAATGACATTATCTATGTCGAGCTTCCAGAATTACACCAACTATGCCACCTGGACTCTCTCGACAAAAGTCTCGTTAGCTGCTATTGTCTGTAAGTGTGATTATTTTCTACTATATTCACAATTTCTTTATTACATATTCACAATATATATTCACTATTTTCATGTATGCAGATATGAGATCACAGAACTTAGAAAGAGAAAGGATAATGATGTTGGGTTCGTTGATCCGTATGTCGTATTCAAACACCCTAACCCCCCGAAGGATTATAAGCCAGAACCTGAGAGAAATCTCATGAATTTCTTAGTGAACCAACGCGACAAGAAGGAGATACTCTTCCCCTACAACTTCAAGTGAGTGTTATTATAAATAATTAATGTCGATCATATATATGGGACATCAATATTTCCTTACTAGCTAGTTACCTCTCTCACACACACATATATATATATGTTTATGCAGCAATCACTGGATATTGATGGTCATCGATATGGCCAATAGTAGATTGAAAATCTTAGACTCGTTGAGAAAATCACAAACGGAGTATCAAGACATGATAGATATTATACAAGGGTAATTAATTTAGTTTCTCTATAACAATATATATATATATATATATATATATATATAATGGCGCCGATCTCTCAACAATTATTAAAGGTTAAATTATTTTTTTATTTTATTGGGAGCAGGGTTTGGAAAAGGTTAATTGAGGAACAAAAAATGAAACATTGCAAAGAGCCACTGGATGTAATCGCACACAAAGTAAGTACTATAACTACACATTTATATTCAATTAACACCATATGATGATTTCAATTCACCCTAATTGATTTTTTTTCGTAAAAGTGGGTTCTAAGGCAGGAGCAGGGTAACAACTACTGCGGATACTATGTTTGCGAGTTCATCATGGTGTACTCAAAGAGAACTCCTGAAGAGCGTCTCAAAGTACATATATAAATACTTTTTCCTTCATATTATTTCGATCCTATATTTACAATTTCTTTATTGCTCTCATTTGTATAAGTAATTATATGAGCAATACACACACACACACACACATATATATATATATATATATATATATATATATATATATTAATACTTTTTCCTTTAACTTTTATTGAAGACTGAATGGTTGAGGAAAAGAGTCATACGACTTGACCAACTTAAAGCAATTTGAGAGACTATAGCAGGATTTTTCAATGACCAGGTCATCAACCCCAACGGCGAGTTCTACAATGACCCGAACGAAACGTGGAATCCAAATCTGGAGGAGTGAATTCCTAAGGACCTAAACAATTTATATATCAAACATTTGTAATATATATAGAGTATGGTGTACAAAGTAAGGACGCGTATATTCGTTTGTTATTTATGTACAAAGTTCGAACGAAAACTTACGCGTGCGAAGTACACATATATATTACTATTATATATTACTATTAGCAGTGTATTCGAAAATATATTTTAATATCCAAACTAACTAATCATTAAATGAAAAAAGAAACCAAAAATAGAAACTAGAAAAAGGAATAAAGAAAGATGGACCTTTAGTCCCGGTTGGTAACACCAACCGGGACTAAAAGTCCTGCCGCGTGGCGTTGAACGCCAACCCTGGAGACCCCCCTTTAGTCCCGGTTGGTGTTTCCAATCGGGACTAAAGGTCCCCCTTTAGTCCCGGGCGCCAAGCCGGGACTAAAGGAGGGTACCTTTAGTCCCGGATTGGTGCTCCCGGTTGGGAAACCGGGACTAAAGGGGTTTCCCAACTGGGAGCAAAAACCCTTGCTGCACCAGTGTAAATGGTTTAGTCCCATTTAGTCACTCCAGAGTTGCTAGAGAGGATTAAAGCCCTTTTAGTTTCATTTAGTCATAGTGTTTGGGTAAAAAATGACTAAATGGAACTAAATGAGACTAGATTTATGAGCTCCTAGCTGAACCAAACACCCCCTAACCAATATCCCGTGATTGCACTCTGTGAATGATTTTGTGTCGTCGAATTGGATTCTTTGATTGTCCGATATTGCACAAGCTCTTCACTAGAGGATCATCTAAAAGAACTATATAGTACAAAGGTAGTACTCCCTCTGTCCCAAAATAGAAGTCATTACGGGATGTGTGCAGGTCGAACTTTCTCAACTTTGACTAGGTTCGTAGAAAATGCGTGCAACATCTATATCTCTAAATAAATTTATTATGAAAGTATATTCAACAACCTACCTTACGATACTAATTATGTATTACAAATATTAATATTATATATATATTTGGTCAAAGTTAAAAGTGTTTGACTTCTCGAGAAGTGAGATTGATATTTATTTTAGGACGGAGGGAGTACGTACCAAATGATCATCCCATGGTGCAATGCTCGTTGCTTGGAGCAGAAGGCTGATGCATTGTCGTTGCCGGCTTTCAATCAGACGATGCACTACTATAAAGATGTTTTGTAGAGACACCTGACATTTGGGGTAGAGGCGCCTCAATTAGGAGCCACCTCTATAGTTGCGGTCCATGGGACCCACTAAGCTAGCCGCCTCTACAAATGCATCTTTAGCCGAAACTGGTAATGTCATCTGCCTCTAAAGATGCATTTGTAGATGCGGCTGTATATAGAGTCGTCTCTGATGATGCATTTGTAGAGGCCGCTCTATATATACAGAGAACCACCTGTACAATTGCTCTAGATATATGTAGCAAGCTGCCTTCATCGTCCTCGGGGCATTTATTCGAGGAGGAAGGAACGGGTGGTCTTGGGCTACATCCTGAAAATTGCAAATCTAGGGGGAGGTTTTGATTAGGATTATTTTAGTGGAAGAAGTTCTAGAAGGTAAATAAATGTTATTCCAAGCTTCTTTTTAATGTTTTAGTTGTATATTAATGTTTAATTAGGATTTGATTTTCTCTTGTTTGTATTATATCAAATCTTTGACGATACTAGGGTAAATTTAGTAGAGGAACAACATTCTACCCTTATTTAGTGACCATGACTTGTTTTTAATGGTCTTTTTTATTAATTTTTAAGTATGGATTGGTTTGGATCTATTTCTAGAACTAGGGTTTGGGTTTAAATTTTTTTATTGTCAACATTCATATTTTTTTTAAAAATGGGATTAAGTTTATACGAAGAATAACCCATAAAATATTAATTGGTGCTAGTTATTTTCTTTAGTTGTTTATTAAAGTTAAGAAAGTAAAAAATATTTGTTAAGTGGTACATTAGTTGGCATGAACAATATGTAGTACGTTGCGTATACGTAGTACATATAGCGGGATTGGGAGATAACGTGGGGTCTCAGAGTCTAGGACTCCTCAGCCGCATGTGGATGTCACTGAGCCCACGCGCACCCCCACGCTGCCTGAAGGGGAGGCAGAACCCGTGCACCGCCGCTCATGGAAGAAGAACCGAGCCGCCACCCGCGAAAGGACACCCCGTGCCACCGTCCACCAAAGAAGAGTCGATCCCGCGTCACCAACCAGATCCACTTCACTGCACCGAATCCAACAGTGGTGCTAAGGGAGAGAGTGCGTGTGAGAGGGCGGTGCGCGCACGCACACACACACACACACAGAGAGAGAGAGAGAGAGAGAGAGAGAGAGAGAGAGAGAGAGGCAGAGAGAGTGTGGAGAGGCAGTGCGGAGGGAGGGAGAGTGGGAGGAGGAAGCGTCACCAGCTAAGGAAGAAACACCAATAGAAACCCTAAGTCCCTCTATATATATAAGCGTGGTGGTGAAAATTGATCTCCACTAACGGTTTAAAGTCATGGGCCCACTTTTGATTTGTAGTGGCGTTTGCTTTTTATGGACCCCAGTGAAAAAAATCATAGCGTCAGCAAAAATCATTTCTATACAAGTATACTTGCCACCTCTAATAATAGAGGCTATTTCTAGAGGTGGCTACCCCTAAAATTAAGATTGGATATGTAGAGACGGGCGGAGTTTTCAACAGCCCCTAAAGTAGGGGAGCTCTTTCCCACAATTTTTCTATGCCGGTGTTTTAAACAGATGGATGGCTCTCCATTTTCCAAACCCAAAACCATATATTACTTCTTGCCCGTTCTTATCCCCTCCAAGGCTGCTTTTCTCTTCTGCCTATGAAAGCACAGCACTTCCCCTCTGTCCACGGCACGAACAGCACATATCGGCAGCGCACGCAGGCACAACAGCTCGAGGGCACGAGGCGGCAGCGTCCATGGTGTGTATGGGCAATTGGGTATGGAGCGTGCATGGTCACAGCTGCCGAGACATGGGCGCGGTGGTCGGCCGGGCGTGGCGCACGCAGACGCAGGTAGCGGGCAGCAGCTGGGGCACGGGGATGGCTGCCTCAGGGAGCCCGGGTGTGCGGCTTGTGGCCGTACATGCACTGTGCTTTTTTGTTTTTATTTGATTTTTATAGAGGTGGACCATATTATCAACTGGGTTTAGAAATCTATTTTTCGAGATGAGACATGTTATCAACATACTGTACAAATCATTTTATGCAACCGCCTCTAAAAATATACTCGATTTCTAGAGAACATTGACTGCGATATAGCAGCCTTAACTTTTCTGAGATTTCATTTGTCATTTTATTTCGGTGAAATACAAAATCGTGTGCCCAGCCATTCCGTGGCATGCCAGCGGGGGGTCTGTGCACATTGCACACAAAGCACACAATGCGGATTGCTGCCACAGAACGCAACAGGGGCAAAAGCCATAGACTCGGCCGGACTCCAAGTCTCCAACACACGTACACGAGGCTGTCCTGTAACTAGCATGAGGAGACAATCAAAACCGAACAAAAGAAAAACCGAGATTGCAATAACATAGTAGAAATTCCGAGTCCACCTGTTGGGTGGCAGCAGGCGGATTCAAACCATCACGGGACCTCAACAAGCAATCAGCTGAAGGAGCTGAGCTTTTTTTAGTTTGTTGTTCAGTGACCCACACAAACGCTGTTCACTGCGCGGAGGAGGAGCTAGCCGACGCCGCCGGCGTATTGGGTTGGTCCATATGGGGCATCATGGGCACCCCCAAGATTGGCCCCATGGAGCACAGGTCCATAGCCAGCGTGGCGTAGAGGGTGATTGGGAGGGAAAGGTGGAAGCCCGCGAACACCAGCACTACTGGAGACGGCCTCTTTGCCGAGGGCCTGAGGCCCTCGGCAAAGGCCCATTAACTCTCGGCAAAGGCTTTGCCGAGGGTGGCCCTCGACAAAGAGCTCTCGGGGAATTTTGAGTCGGCGAAGAGGGTCTTTGCCGAGGGCCCTTTATCGGGCACTCGGCAAAGCCTTTGCCGAGGGCTGGAGTGGCACTCGGCAAAGAAAAGCAGCCATCACGGCGCCGGCGCCTGGGACGGAGTCTTTGCCGAGGGTCGTCTCCGGGGGCCCTCGGCAAAGAATTATTCTTTTTTTGTTTGAAAAATCTTTGCCGAGGGCCTCCAACCATGGCCCTCGGCAAAGAAATGTCCAGAATTTTTCCAAAAAATCTTTGCCGAGGGCTTCCACGCAGGCCCTCGGCAAAGAAATTTTATTTTTTTAAAAAAAAAGTCTTTGCCGAGGGCCTCCAACCATGGCCCTCGGCAAAGAAATGTTGTAGAAATTTTATTTTTTTTAAAAAAAAATCTTTGCCGAGGGCAATGGGACGGTCCTCGGCAAAGGACCCTTCTTTGCCGAGGGTCTTGGTCATTGCCCTCGGCAAAGAGGCAGAAATTTAATCTTTTTTTGTTTTTTGCATTCCATCGACATAAGCATTTCATATATATACATATATATATCAACCATCACATATATATATATATATATCACACAGAACCCATTTTCTCACAATATATCACAACCATAATTGTGAACCACAAATCACAATATATTACAACGACAAGTCACATGTTCATCATCATTCACATGTTTATTACGACAAGTTCATGAAATCCAAGCCCAAGTCAGAACCATAAACCACAAATATTACAATAAAGTCCAACCACATCACCTAGCACTAGTCCTCATCAAGGTAGCCTATGAGACGGTGGTGAAGGAAAGGCGGGATCACCCGGTGACGCACTACCAAATTGATTGGAACCCGCAGACGGAGGCTACACAAAGGAGCAGAGATTGCATGTGTGAGTAATCCAGGAAAATAGTTTTAGAACTTAGAGATTGCATCTAGTAATCTAGGAATACAAAAAGATTAGACTCAATTGAAAATTTCGGCAGCACCTCCCCTGCACGGGGAGGTTTCCAAAACCTGCAAGAAACAATGGCACGAACGCCGACATCCACAATGGCACGAACGCCGACATCCACAACGGCACAAAGGCCGACATACATGCAAAGCACAAGCGAAAAGTGAACTTTCATACTTACAGGAGTAGCTGCAGGAGTAGGAGGTGGAGGAGCTGAAAACTGCACAGGTACACCCGATGCTTGCCCAAGACTTTGCATGATCACCATCATCTCCGCCATCTGCTTCTGCGCGGCCTCGAACGCGACCTGCTGGGCCTGCAACTGTGCGGTCAGTTCCGCATTCTGCTCTTGACTTTACCTTTTTGTTTCTTGCAGCTCGGCCTGCAATATTTCACTCCAATGTATCAGTAATGCAAATCTAATTTAGGTGTGTAAATATCAACGTACGACGAGTAAAACAGGAATTACTTGGAGTGCCTGGACCTGCTGCAGTGCTAGAGAAGGCCGTGAGCGTATGGGCTGGCTGGAGCTCGTGCTCCGTGCTCGGATAACGTCGAGGGAGGGAACAGTGGTGGAGTCGATGGCGCCGTCTGCAATCCACAGCCGCCCGTGCTTCTTGCCTCCTCTGAGCCTCATGATCGTCTCTGCATCAATGGGCTCAGTGCGCACATTGTAATCTTCCCCATAGATCTCTTTTATCGAGGACGTGTACTCTTGGACTTTAGTGTATACGTTCGGGTCGGAGTACACCTGGGGCGGGGCAGCCGGGTCGAAGGAGACAGAGGACGACGCCCTGCCCATGTGGGACATAGCCCACGCAGAGAACTCCGAGACCTCCTCGCCCGAGTGCGCAGCCTCCTGCGAGAAAGACGGGAAGATGGTGAGAAATCAAGCAGAATTGAGCATCAAAATAAATGAAAGAAATCACTTACGTATGCTTGTTTGTATCCGGGGAGGCTGCGGCTGCCTTGATGGTGAGTTGGACCTTGCCTCATCGGACGCTGTCCCCGCTGCCTCTCGTGCGTGCCAACAAAGTCCTGTGATAACCACTTGTCCACGATCATGGCCCAGCACTCGGGATACGATCGGCACCACCAAGGAATCACCTACAAGTCATCGAGTATTTGACATATAAGAAGATGAAATTGAACCTATTTAATATCAAAACGAATCATTATGAATGTTATTCGCCTACCTCAAGGTACTGGTCCCGGGTCAGCGTAATCAGTCTTGCTTGAGGCTTGGGGAGGGACTACTTAAGTACCGACCTGTAGTAGTCTATGTGGGCTTGGACGTGCCCATGGTGGTGCATCTCGGTGACGTACTTCCTACAAGCTGCGGCAGCCGCCCGATCCGCCTGGGCCTCAAGTCCTTCTTCGGTCTTGAAAAATTTCTGCATACAAAACCGACGTATCTATTCATTATTTCAATAAAACATTTAACCAATGAATGAGATGTATTAAGCAATGTTGTGCAAGAGAAACTTACCCAAAACTCCACCAATACCCGCTCCTGCTTGTTGCGGTAAGTGTCATCCGTGACCAGCGCGTACCTATCCCAGTTGGAGGCCGGCTCCCGCACCACCGGCTCTTCGGACAGTTGCACAATGCCGGGGTACCATTTCCTACACAAAACACCAAGGATGCTCGCGGGGGTGCGTGCTGGAGTACCTGACAAAACCAACCAGGCCCTGCACAAGTGATTAAGAAAATTTATCAGTTTCTCTTATGATTTCCAACATATCTTATGAAGTAGTTGTGATAACATCTATAGTTACTTACCTCTTTGCCATAGGCCGAATCACTAGGCGGTTGTGAGGAAGCGGAACCAGAGGGAGGCTCGCAGGACCTCGCTCGTAGGGAGTCTGGGTAGCGGTACCCCCTCCATCGCCCTCGAGCCCCTCGCCTCCCTCACCCTCGAGCGCCTCGCCTCCCTCGCCCATCTGCTGACCCCTCTCATCCTCCGACGAGGATGTGGCCGTGGCCGTCACATGCTCCTCCTCCAGCACCTCGTCACGTGGCAAGGGAGGAGACCGCTGCCTCCTGCGGCTGCTGCCCCTAGTCCTCCTCTCGTCACCTCCTACGGATGCTGCCCCGGACGACGACCCCTCACCTCAAAGGAGAGGGCGGTCTCTCCCGTAAACTGAGGGCGTGTCACGGCGTGGACATCTGCTCGCCATCTTTGTTCAATCACCTGCAATCAGAAAGAATGAACAAGACTAATTAGTACATATATTAGAAATATATTCAAAATATATAAACAAAACACAAATTAAAAAAAACATAGTATTACATGTATTAGGAATAATCTTCATGATTGGGATCATAGGTCTCATCATCACTGTCAAAATTGTCCAAATGGGCAACACTATCCGAAGCTTCTATGTTGTCATCGTAGTCATTGCCTAGAAGTAATCGCTCAAGCATTGCTATGTCCTTGGCATTTACCACCACATCTCCATCAACCTCGCCATCAACCATTTTGTTGTCTACTTCCATTTCGATTGCTTTGGGTAAGACTATCTCAAACGTGCCTGGTAGCCCATCTTCTTGATAGAACTATCCATCATATGTGTTTGCGTTGAAGTTGTAATCATCATCGTTTGGGGCAGGTAGTTTACCGTGTGGAGATACCTGGTGCACAATAGCCCAACCCTTAAGATCCTCTTTGTCTTGGTTGGCGTATCGAGTATAATACACCTACACGGCCTGTTGAGCCACAATGTAGACATCTTTTCCAGGATAGATGGAATCTTCTCGAATCTCGACTAGCCCAAGATGAGGGGTTCGTCTCATTGATCGAGGATTAAACCAGTGGCATTTGAACATGATAGGTTTAAGAGGTTTGTCTCCATGAAATGAGAGTTCATAGATTTCCTCAACTCTACCATGATAGTCGAGGCCATCAGTGCCGGGCATACAAACTCCGCTATTTGTGGTTTTTCATTTGGGCCGAATCTGCTCGTAACTTGTTGTGTGGAAGCGATATCCGTTCACGTCATAGCCGGTAAATGACTTCACCCTAATGTCACAGCCGTTTGCAACCTATTTCAACTCGTCACTCATGGAAGAACCGGTCTGGGCCAGCAAGGTGAAGCATGATAGATCGTTATATTAATCAAACGTACGATCACCTTGGACGATCGAACATACGAGCTAAATTGAACATTACCTTTTGTTTGAACCAAGAAATAAAATCAGGCCTCCCCGCTCCCACACCCCGCGAAACAAGGGTGTCTTGTTCATGCGAGGTAGGATCCCTTGATTGATGCCAGAATTCACAAACAAATTCCCTATCCGAACGAGAATCAATGGGGTTGGATGCAGAATAGTGATGGCGTATTGAAACAAGTTCGTTGAGAACTTACTTGATGAACGGCTGCACCTCAGTAAGGTTATTCAACACATATAGCATGATACTGCGCCACTCTTCATTTCCCAATAGCTTCAGGGTTGATCCACTTGCGCTGCCGAGTTGGCCTTGGAAAAGGCTGAGGGTCGATTCATTTTCGCCAGCATTGTAACAAGGGAGTGGATTATGATTGCTAGGAAGGTTCAGCTTGTAGTATTGCGTTGTGAAGTTTGCCACCTTCTCCCAAAGGCATGCCTCTGCAATGGAAGCCTCAATTCTGGCTTTATTTGTACATTTTTTGCGAACAGTCTTTAGACATCTCTCGATTGGATAGCACCAACGGGCTTGCACGGGCCCCCCCAAACGTGCCTTGGACGGGAGGTGCACAATTAGATGCTGCATCGGCAAGAAGATGTCAGGTGGAAAGATCTTCTCTAGCTTACAGAGCAACACAGGTGCCGCTTTTTCCAAGTCCTAAGCAACGGTCCGAGATATCTCCTTGGCACAAAGCTGGCGAAAGAAAAAGCTCAACTCTGCTAGCACTAGCCAAACATGCTCAGGGACATAGCCTCGGACCATCGTCGGAAGAAGCCGCTCAATCCATATGTGGTAGTCATGACTCTTCATCCCGTTGACTCGCAGAGTGCCTAAGTTCACTCCCCTGCTAAGATTCGCTGCATATCCATCTAGGAACATTAACGTCTAGATCCATTTTAGTACTTCCCTCCTTTGATCGATTTGCAAGACGAAATTGACCTTGGACCTTTTCCAGTTCTTGTTTCGGCCACTAGGAGGCTGCATTGCTTGATTCGGTCTATCGCACAACGTCGCTAGGTCCACTCTAGCCTTAACGTTGTCCTTAGACTTGTTAGTGTCCATGAGAGTTCCCCAAAGTGTCTCAGCGATATTCTTTTCAGTGTGCATTACATTAATATTATGTGGCAGAAGAATGTCATCGAAATAGGGGAGCCTCGTTAAGCCGGATTTATGAGTCCACATATGTTCCTCACCATATCCCACAAAACCACCTTCTTCATTGGGCACGAGAGCATCTATCTGAGCATGAACCTCGGCACCAGTCCTCAAGTGCGGTTTAGGGTCTGTCACTTTGACACATTTCGTAAAGCTCTTGATGTCTTCTCTAAATTCATGGTCTAGAGGGAGGAACTGACGATGCTGGTCGAACGACGAATACTTGCCACCCTTCTTCAACCAAATGAACCTCACAGCTTCCTTGCATATTGGGCATGGGAACTTCCCGTGAACACACCAGGCGGCAAATAACCCATACACCAGGAAGTCTTGTAGGGAGTAGTGGTACCAAACGTGCATTTTGAAGCTTGTCTTTGTAGCTCAGTCGTATGTCCATACCCCCTTCTCCCAAGCGTGGATCAATTCATCAATCACAGGCTCCATGAACACACCCATATTACTCCCCGGGTGTCCAGGAATTATCAACGACAAGAATACATTATGCCGTTGAAAGGAGATGCCGGGAGGGAGATTGAGGGGGATAACAAAAATGGGCCAGCATGTGTATGGGGTAGCCATCATTCCATAAGGATTGAACCCATTTGTTGCCAGCGCGACACGTACATTACGGGCCTCAGCTGCTTTGTCACGATGTTTGTCATTGAAGTACGTCCATGCTTCAGCATCAGACGGATGTACCATCTTCCCAGGATTGTATCGTTTGCCATCTTTGTGCCATGTCATCTGTTTCGCAAATTCCTCGATCATGAATAGCCGTTGGATCCTCGGCAGGAAAGGAAGGTGCCGTAGCACTCTCGCAGGGATCGGAAGCTGCTTTTTCTGACCATCACCAGAGTCTACCTCTAGGTACCTGGAGGATTTACACTTCGGACAGTAATTTGCGTCCTTGTGTTCTTTCCTAAATAGGACGCACCCCTTCGGACAAACATGTATCTTGTCATACGGCATCTTAAGCATACGAAGGAGTTTCTCTGCCTCGTACAAGTTCGTCGGCAAAGTGTGCTTCTCCGGTAGCATGGTGCCAAACACGGCCAACATCTTATCGAAGCCTTCTCGACTTAGGTTTAACTCGGCCTTCAACCCCATTACGCGTTCAACCGCATCCAGCTGAGAAATCGTTGTACGCTCGTGAAGGGGTTTCTGTGCCGAGTGCAACATTTTGTAGAAGTCCTTTGCGGATTCCTCCATCTCCTCCTTCTCATGTTGTTCAGCGAAGTGAGCTTGGTGGGCGTCATCTAGCATGTCTGATACCCCAGCATCATCATCAAAAGCCTCGAGGTAGATCCACTGCTGGTAGCCAGGCGTATAACCATTGAACACAAGATGTCTACCCATGGTCTTCTCATCTACCTTTCTCCTGTTGTCACATTTGCTGCAGGGACACCAAACTAGAGAATGTCCTCCTGCTCCTAGGCCAAATGCATGTTTCAAGAAATGATCTGTCCCCTTCACCCATTCATAGTCATAGTCACTGCCGCTTCTCCAGCCCGTGTACATCTACTGATGGTCCTCCATCCTTTAACATTTACATCACAGAGTATTGTGACCATCAATTGCATCTACGCAGTGTTCCTAATGTCTAGGTGAGCATAGGTCCTAATCCCACCGGCGGATGCGTAGATGAGGTTAGTTTCCAGGCTCCGCTCCTCTCCAAGACAGAATTTCGGCAGCACCTCCCCGTTGTTCTCCCGATACACGTCCTGCTAGGGAGAGTGTGTATCCGGAGAACAATAGGGAAGAGCTGCCAAAACTCGGTCTCGGACCAGAGCAGACTATGGAAACTAACCCATCTACGCATCCGCGGGCTGTCCAAAAAATGTGGACAATCCGAAACAGATATGGTCGTAGATATGCAAAGATCTGCATACCTACGACCGTATCTCTTTCGGATGGGAGACGCCTAACTGGGTTACGCGATCTAAGACAATGATACGGGAGGAGGGCTTATTTATACCTAGGGTGGCGGTGGAGTCAGGCTTGCGGGGCAGTGGCGAGTCGGGGCAGTGATGAGGCGATGCTGTGCAGGCAGACCCGCAACGCTGACGAAGAGGATCGGGGTCGCCGAGTCCCCTCTGACGTGCTCTTCTCTGCAAAAGAAGAAACACAATACTATAAGTTGAAAATTTCGGCAGAACCTCCCCTGTACGGGGAGGTTTCCAAAACCTGCAAGAAAAAACCGGCACGATGGCCGACAACCACATATCAAGGGAACAAATACGGCACGATGGCCGATAGCCAGATATATATTAATCCACCACCAACACACCACCACCTCCACCACCACGACCACACCACCACCACCACAACCACCACACTACCACCACCACCACGACCACGGCCACACCACCACCACCACAACCTCCACCACCACGACCACACCACCACGACCACACCACCACCACCACAACCACCACACTACCACCACCACCACGACCACGACCACACCACGACATCCACCACAACGACCATGACCACACCACCACATCCACCACAACGACCACACCACCACCACCTCAACGAACACACTACCCTCCTTCTCCACCTCCACCATTGCACGCCACCACCACCTCGACCTCCACCTAGACCTCCTCCTTCACCAGCATTGTACACCATGAAGCGAGGGAAGGGCATACCTGGACGTCGGAGGGACGTCGGAGGCCGCATATGGGGCGGCGTCAAGGGGCCGGGGCGGGGCACCTCCTCCTCCTCTCTTCTCGGCCTCCTCTCTTCTCCTGTTCCCCTTATCCTCTTCCTCCCTTTCTCCCACCTTCTGCTCGGAACGGGGGCGGGCACGGCGGACAGCGTGGACGGGGTTGGCGGGTGGCGCGGGGTCCTCCTCCTTCTTCGGTGGCCGGTGGATGGCGCGGAGGTTCTCCTCCTCCTCGGGGCGGGCCGGCCGGCGGGCGTAGACGGGCGGCACGGTCGGGGCGGGGCACCTTCGGCGGGTTGAGGCGAGCGGCGGGGTGGGGCTCCTCCGGTGGCCTGCTCCTCCTCCCTCCTCCTCCGGCGGCCGGGCGCGGGGCGGCGGGGCGCGCAGCGGCGGTGGGCCGCGCGGGGCGGGCGGTGGTCGGGCGGCGGGGCACGGGGCGCGCGAGGCGGCGCGGTGGTGGGCGGCGGGGCGCGCGGGGCGGCCGGGCGCGCTGCGGCTGGTCGCGCGGGGCGCGAAGCAGCGGCGGGGCGGCGGGGCGCGGGGCAACGACGTCAAGTTCTGTGGGCGGGGAATTTGGGCCGCTGGCCGATTTACGGTTGGGCCCTTTGCCGAGGGCCCAGATCCAGGGCCCTCGGCAAAGATTTTTTATTTTTTTTAAATATTCTTTGCCAAGGGCCATTGGCCAGGCCCTCGGCAAAGAGCCCCTTTGCCGAGGGCCAGGCTAGGCCCTCGGCAAAGATTTTTTTTTGTCTGTGGGCGGGGAATTTGGGCGGCTGGCCGATTTAGGGTTGGCCCTTTGCCGAGGGCCCGGATCCAGGGCCCTCGGCAAAGATTTTTTATTATTTTTTTAATATTCTTTGCCGAGGGCCATTGGCCAGGCCCTCGGCAAAGACCCCCTTTGCCGAGGGCCAGGCTAGACCCTCGGCAAAGAGTTTTTTTTTGGTTTTTTGAACCCAGTTTTTTTGTGGTGCTATAATACATTATTTAAATCTCAATTTTAAAATTTGGGCCAAATTTGACTTTTTTTATATATTTTCCTAATTTATTTCTTTTCGTTGATTTTTTTCGAATATTTCAAATTTAAACTGCAAGTGGATGGAATAATGCAATTTAGTGATTTGAAAAATGTTATTCATGGTATTTGGTGTATGTTGAGTCCCTATCCACGAACTCGCATCAAATTTCGGGCATCTTCTTCACGTAACATGACGAGGAACTTGTCGGAAAAGTGTTTTTAAATTATATAAAATCCATACGAAGTCCAAAAATCATGAAACTTGTCGAGGTGTCATGTTATCGCATGTGTAGGCTGTGGTAAAAATTTGAGAAGGTTTCGAGCAAGTTGTGACGTCGGATGCCTAAAACCCAGACATCTCCACATCGGATATATTAGGTATATAGTCAGAAGTGACTTCGAGGCGTAATGATCAAGAAAGTAAAGCGCGATGCTAGAGGTCATGAGTCTAATCCCCGCTGCACGCGTGTGTATTTTGTGTGAAAAAACTTGTGATTCGTGTGCCTTGCCACTGTGTAGGGCTAGCGTGTTGGGCCTCTCCAGGGTTCAACTTTTTTATTATTTTTTATTCAGTTTGTAAATTTGAGAAAATGATTTCTTGATGCGGTCGAGATTCGGCCCATCTTTAAGAATCGATTTCTAGAGATGGCTGAACAACCGCTGCTACAAATCGTTGATTTGTACAAACTGCTAGGGCAGCCGCCTTTACAAACCATCAACAGCCGCATAAAAAAAATGTGGTTGTACTAGTGGTTGACACGCTGAAGCCATTTGGGAGAGATAATACTTTGGTCTGTCAGCCGTTTATTACTTTGCTGCACAATTTGTGAAATATCACTAATTATTTATAGTGATTTAAGAACCTGTGTGAGCATTAACAGAGCATTATTTAAAGCATGATAATAAAATGTCAGTGTTGCACTAGCTATCAGCATTATTATTTTTTTAGATAATGGAACAAAGTTCCAGGCTCTACCATCCGGAGATAGTACACAGCTGAAGGTTTCCGATACAAAATAAGGCTCACACACTAACAGAAAACAGGAGCAGAGTTCAGAACTGAAAAATAGCGCAAAAAACAAATCAAAGAGCTAAGCCTCAATGCGGTTCCTCAATCTCCAGCCAAATTTCGCAAAGATAGTTAAGAGCAAAGTCTCCCATCTTCTACAGCCTTCCATGAACAAAGGTCACTCCTCCTCCCTATGCAGTATGGACCATTGTCATATCCAATAGGTCGCTCTGAAAATTACCTGCATAGAAGTATTATATTTGGCCTTGTTAAATACCATATCATTTCTATTCAACCAAATTGCCCAACAAAGTGCAGCCGCTCCTAGCAAAATTTGGTTTTTGAGCTTTGGACATAATCCATGTAGCCAAGAACCAAACAGATTAGCAAAGCTAATAGGTGGTTGAATTCCAAAAGTGATATGCACAGTATTCCAAACAAAGCTAGCAAAATGACAATCAAAGAATAAATGTTTGATAGTTTTATCAGAACTACAGAGACAACATTTGATACTTCCTTGACAGTTCCTCTTTGCTAAATTATCTTTCATAAGTGTTACGCCATTTTTAAATACAATAGGAAAATTTTAATTTTCAGTGGTTCTTTTAATTTCCAAAGAGGACTTTTGTTGGGAAGAACGTCTTGTTGAATCAAATTTCTATTCATATGGGTAACAATACACAACTTTAACTTGGCACATCAAATTTTATAGCATCTTGTTTTGGTGCGTATTAGGTGTAGACTTGCCCAAGGTGAAAGTCGTCGACCGAACCATAAGTTGCTTATGTTTCTTAAAAAAAGGAAGGAAGAAGCACTGCATTATGTAAGCTGAAAAGGACGTAAATCGTTTCAACTGGGATACCAAATTATAGCAATACCAAGCTGTTGTGAAGTCCGATTGTCTGAGAGTTGAAAATGTATCTGGTTGTTGTAGGTTCAGCCCTGTGGCAGAAACCGGGATTTGTTTTGCTCCTGAGGAATTGGATAGGGAGCAGAGCACGAAGCTAAGGATAATTAATTAATTAAGTTGATCGCTGCACAAGCAAACGGTCTCGAATCAGCTGGGTGGTGCAATTACGAAATTGAATGCACGAATCCAACTTGGATAACGAGCACCAACAGGCTCCTACAAGTTCCTTCCTCTGCCTTGCTTTGTTTGGAGAAAGGAGATTATTGTTGTAAAACAGGTCGTTAGTAGGTAGGACATTTCCCTCTCTATCCCTCATGATCAACATAGTAGATAAAAGTAAAACACATAGATACAAAAGATATGCAGACTATTCTTTATTCCTCTGATGAATATTGATGATTACAACATAGACCTCCCACCTATATATAGTGCTGCTAAGCCCAAAGAGTTTGGAGAATTAGGATTTCTCCTTCTCCTTTCCTTATAGGACAGAGTCCATATGTTTTACCCAACAATTATATCTAGGGCACTACCGTTGCTCGGGCCTAGACTACTTGCTCCACTCTGGGCCTGCGAAACAGAAATTGGGCCTGCCAGTGCTCTTAGTCGTTTCTGGTGGCCCAGTCGCTTCTCCATCTTCTAGCCCAGCCAATCATCTTGACTAGCCCAGCGCTCATCTTGGAAGCACCGGTGTCTTGAGCAGGTATCGTGACAAGCATGTGCTTCTGTTTACTTGTGCCGTGCAGCATTCTGATCTTATATGGTCTATTAAGTTTCTGAAATCGGCTTGATCTTTCCTTAATCGGACCAGCATTGCGCTCAAGTTTCTTCACGGCGGCTAGAATCATTTTGCACACAAGTGGCTTCTGGGCTCTTCAGAATCAGACCATGGTGGCAGATGTAAATCATGTGCATATGGACCGTGTCAACACTCTGTTAGATTAATATGTTTCTTACGGGGTCAGCTCAAGACAAGGTACCAAACAAACTGCAATACGTGTGAGGCATGCTGTACGTGGTAAAAGCAAGACAAGCTTTGCATCCGAAAATACAAGACGCATAAAAACGACGATGACAGCACATGACATGATAATTGTGCCTCCAATAATTGTGCAAAACAAGTATATGGCACAAACTTAATTGTACGTACATGATGACCCGATAAAAACTAGTAAGCCAGCAGCTCTGGATGATCAAGTTATACTAAAGGTCTAAAGAGCATAGTAAACTGAAACCTTGAGCAAGCCAAGTGGGTCTACAGAGATTCAGAGAGCCTGATGGAATACACAAGAACAATGTGAGTGTAATAAGCATGGCCATTGACGTCGATCGCAGAGTAAAGCTGGATCGCGAGCAGTGGAAATACTGGGGTTGTTGCTGAATCTAGTGCAATGGACACACGAAGTGGAGACAGTAAGCAATGGGCCATTGGCGAAGATATCACAGATGAACTTGTTGTAGGTAGTGGCTGAGGCCATAGCCGATGTACATCCAACAATTACCTGGTACATGTACACCACAAAGGATTAGCATCATTTACGAATAACTCAGAATTTCTATGAGAGGACAGCCACATTGGTTTCGGAATACGCAGCAGACAGAGTCTTACTGTGCAAAGAAGAAACAGAGTTCACAACTAGATCGTGCAATCACCAGTTGTGCTAGTAACAAGTGAATAAAAAGGATAACTAGAAGCATAACAAATGTAATGGATTCTTAGAGACATATAAAACTGGAATAAAATAGTTGGGTAAATAAGGATATTTGTCATGGTAAGTTGGGTGAATCAGAGGCATTCATCGATGCCATAGTACTCATGGCAGCATGCAGAAGATTATTAGACAGGCTACACAAAGAGGTGGTTAAAAAAAGTTATTGGACCAGCTAAAGAAACAGAGAAAGGAAGAGGAGTACGTACATGCACAGCTGGATCCACTCATCATCAATTCTGATACGAATATCACGATGGTTGGGGTTGGCACGTGCCTCGTTCTTCAGCGTCTCTTTTACTTTCATTGCCATCTCTTCACTGATTGTCTCCTCTCCATCAAGGTGAACCCAAACAGTCTGTAGAGACGGGAGGTGGCTTAAGGTCAGGTCGTCATCAGTAAATTCTGTATCGCCGAAATCCTCTGGTCGGATATGAAACACAAAACGTCGAAGCCTGGGCATAGCTCCAGGTGGGAATATAGATGGCACCATTGAAAACCCAGAAAATTCACACCGTGTCACACATGGGAAGGCATCAGCGCTAATCATGAACCTTTCAAACACTTGTTTTGTGCCAGCCACATGCAATTCGAGAACACGAAGAACCTGCAGCATGCCGAGGACTTGGATGTCCTCCCTTCGCACTTGAGCCACGATTATGTGTAGATGGGAAAGGAGGAGAAACGATGCGGGATTGATCCATGTTGGCAACCGGCTGGTTCCATAAATAAGAAGATGATATAGGTTCGATAGGGAGTCCACTGAGCCTTCAAGATCAACTGCCACGTCATTTGAGATTTCTACTCCTAGAGTTTGGATTTTGAGCAGTTTGCCAAGGGACCCCACTAGAACTCTGCACATGCTTTCATCCCATCTGCCTTCCTTGTCCTTTGTGAGCACAACGTATAGCACCCTCAGATGCGTCAGATGGCCCAGCTCTTCTGCAATATATACAGAATCCACATTCATTCGAAGATGCTTCAGAGACGACAGATTTCCCAAACCACTTGTTGGCAGCCTTGTACTGTCCCCAACAACAAAGCACATTAATTGGCCCAGCTCGAAGATACTCAATGGCACTTCTTTTATGCCAGTTCCACGTAAGATAAATGTCTGCAAAAACTGTAGCTTCCCTATCTCTCTTGGGACCTCGCCAGCATATCTAGTATCTGCTAGACTTAGATACCTCAGGTGAAATAATTTACCAACAAAATCTAGACTTGGATGGTCATTAAGATCGCAGTATTGAAGATCCAGTACACACAAAAGATGATAGCACGAAAGGGGTGGCATTGAATTAATTATAGCAGGATTTTTTATAGTAAGGGACCTCAATTTTGACGTATTCATTTTAGGACAACTAGTACTATGGATAGACAGCCTGCGAACCTTGCTTTCTGAAGATGTGATTTGCTTGGAGTCGCCATATACAGTGGTAGCAAAACTTTCATCTCTTGACACGGAACAAATGAGATCAAACACCATATCATGCACCCGGCAACTAAGAGGAGACACATAATCCTCCTCATCTATGTCTCCTGGCTGGATGAGGCTTCTATTTAGAAGCTCGTTAAAGTAACTCTGTCCAATCTCAAATAAGCTTTTCATCCCATGTCCTTGTTGGACAAATCCTTCTGCTATCCACCTAAAAATCAACCTGCTTTTTACAATCTCATAATCTTCAGGAAATAGACTTAGATATAGTAAGCATGTCTTCAACTGAGGAGTTAGATCATAATAGCTAAGCAGCAATATCTTTCTCATGTCGTCCATACCGGGATTGTTTCCTATTCCGGTACCAATTGCATCACACACATCGCACCACTCATTAACATTTCTTGACTTGTTAGCCAGCAAGCTAGATATGGTAACAATAGCTAATGGAACACCTCCACATTTCTTCAAAACTTTTTCAGATACAACAGAAAATTGTTGAGGACAATTTCCTATAGAGCCAAATATTCGTCCATAGAATAAGATTTTAGAGCTGTTGTGAGTAAGAGGTTTCATCATATAGCAACCACCAACATGCTCAGCAACATCAATTCTGCGGGTAGTTGTGAGTACTCTGCATTTCAGGTCATTCTCAGGTACAGCACATCGTATCATCTCCCATGGTTTTGTATCCCATATATCATCGATAACAATGAGGTATCTATATGTATGTGGCAATAGAGAGTCATGATAAGCATAGACAGAGATGATTTGCAGTATAAGCATATGCTGGTAATAATCTGCAAGGTAAGTAAGAACTTGCTTGGCATAAATTATGAACAAGTCCATTCTTACTGTTTTATCGTGTTTTCTAATTTCTACCCTAAACACTAAAAATTGCCCCGTTTGCAGTCAGATTAGGTCGGAACGTACAAGGAACGGGGGATATAGCTACAGTTGAGTAATCATTTGGCATAAAAATTGTAATAGCAAAATACAAAACGATTGGTTCTTTCTTCCACATGGAACAACATGATACATGCACACACGCCACAATTAGTCACCAACGAGTATAACCTTATGTCATAAATCTATCATTTTTCTGTTGACAAACACCACACATGTGTGCAATAATCTTGAGAGATAGTTTCCGTGCAATGAAAACCAAAGTACATCTGGATAGAGGCGACCGATACATGTTGGGCATTTTGGTTAAGGAGGATTCACTTGGTAGATGAAAAAAGAAAGAAAAAAACTCTGCTCTGCAAGTTATGTACTCAGTTATCCACTGGCTCTTTACATAGGATATCACATCTAGAAGCTGGCTTTCATAGCGTTTGGCTGTGGCAGCTTCAGAACATTTGGCACAGGTAGATAGGGATATGTTTCCCTAGGTACATAGGAGGCAGTCTAGTGATCGGATTGATAGCTATTGTATCCTGCTTGGATCCATTAGCACTAATTGTTAGCAGATGAAATTAGTAGTAGTGGATTGAAACACACACTAGCTAATAGCCCAGCTAATTGCTAGCTCAAAAGGATCTACCTCTGTACTAAAAACGTTATTAACTGGTTTTGCCAAGATAAATACTACTAACTATTAGATGAAGGACCTAAAATGGACTCAATTAATAGGTTAGCTAGCAAAAAGCTGCTAGCTTTTCTCTGCTAGCAGCTAACTGTAACTATTAGATGAAGGACCTAAACTGTAACTATTAGCAGCTAACTATCATGTTTTCTTAGCTAAATTGATCCAAACATGCCCTCAGAGTAGTATACATGTTTTCTTAGTTTATTAGGTCGAGGGTGTTTTTGAAATCTTTTGTCGACCCCTTGCAATGATCTTTAAAATCAATATAAAATATTTCATTATCAGAAAAAACACTGGTTCCACTATGTAGAGTGCGGTGAGGACAAACGATGGAAACGATGCTAGTATGCCCACAGTTGTGTAATCATTTGGCTTGAAAGTAAAAAAAGTTCTTGGGCACATTCTATTATATTCGTATGCCCACGATGGAAAGAAGATACACATGCACAGCCGCGCCACACTTTCTTATTGATGACTGTAACCTATCATCAACCTTCAATTTTACTGTTGACAGAAACAAGCGTGTCTGTAATAATCATGAGAGGTTTCCATCGAATGGACTAATGCCGTGATTATTTGAACTAGCACACAAGACGTCACGTACCTCTTATTTTTGAGAAATTCCTGGACAAGGTCAGTAAGATGCTGTTGGCCCAATGCGGCATTGTGAATGTCCTTGTACTCTTTCTTGTCAAGATCATAAAGCATGTCCTTGAAAATTTTTATAATGTTAGGATCACGAGACACCGATACAAAAGCCGTGCAATTGAATTGCGGTTTAATCTTGTCATAAACTGCTTTAGCAAGCGTTGTCTTGCCTAGTCCTCCAAAACCAACGATAGAAATTATCATTTGTTCTCCCATCATGCCACCATCTTCCTTTGTCAACCGTGAGATCAGCTCTTCCCTTGGCTCATCAATGCCAACAAGGCTAGCCGCCTTCGTGTACAGAGCTGTTATGCGAGGGTCAGCCGATGTTTTGGCAGGAGTAATAGCATCAACCTTGTACCTGTTCAGAGAGAAAAAAACGGGACAAAGTGGCTAGTAAGAGGAAATTTCGGTGAAATTCAAATGCAAAGTCTTGGTGTTCCCGAACCTGTCCCGTCGCTCAGCCACCTCCTTGACACGCTCCTTGATGTCCTTGGTCTCCTGGACGATTTCATGATGTGTCTTGGCCGTGCTCACAATACTTGTCATCTTCTTGATGAACCTTCTGACACTCCTTTTGCTCAGGGGTTCAGAGCCCTGGACACGCACCAGGAATGTGTCAACGATGTCCTCCATGTCGTAGGAGAGCTCACGGACATCCCGAGCCCAGATCTTGACTACTTCTTTGAGCTGCTCCTGTGGCACCTCTCCGACGTCACGGAGGGCGGCGCGCATACTCTCCAGCTCCCTCGTGACGAACTCGATGTCCTTCTTGACTCCATTCTGAAGGTTGTACTCGTCCTGGAGCAGCTTGCCGAGTTTTGGAAGCAGGGTGCCCAGGGCCCCTGTCGCGAACTCCATGGCTCCCAAGGTGGAAGGCGCAGCAGCCTGAGTACTTACGACTGAGATGGTGACCTAGTTAATTGTAGCCTACCATGCATTTCATCAGCTGACAAATCTGACAAGCACATGTGTGACGAGGATGTAGAAATCAGAAACAGATTTGAACGGTGACCAGAATATATTAGCAGAGTTCATCCACTAACGACGAAGAAGCAGCAGCATCAGGAAATGCAACGGATCAAAATGAAACAAGTATGGTGGGAGTGGATCCAATCGAACTAATAAAGAAGTTTCAAGTCAAAAAAATTCCAACTCACCAGGGATTTGTCAGGGACCGTGATGGGGTGTTGAAGAATGGTTTAGGAGTGTGTGTGTGTGCGGTGGTGGGTAGCCTATTTGCTGGCCTGCTGAGGAGGGGGACCGGAGACAGAGAGCAGCACAAGGCTTGATGAATTAGTCGTACGTGTCCATTAATTATGATGCCGGTTCATCACATTCACCTAACCTGGTACTAACTATGTTTTTATTAACTCACCAATAATGCAGTAAATAAATATTTTGCCATCTCATCAGTGAGCCTCCGTTACAAGAATATATAATTAACCTCGCTTTCACAGTGCAAGGAAACTTCCACACGAAGAAGCCCCGTCATCCCTATATTTCCATTAACAATGATGAAACCCTGTCATCATCCCTATTCTTCCTTTAACAATATAATGATAACGGCAACCAAGTCTTTGCAAGTTGAGGTACTTTATAATTTGCTTATTACTGAAAGTGAAAGGTCGATGAACTTATCATCATTTCGGAAAGCCAAGTGCCAAGCGATTAACCAATGCCCAGCACTAGTACATTAAATATTTTCTGCCTCTAAAAATCTGTTTTTCTAGAAATACGCGAAAAACCAAATAATTAAATCCATCGCCGGATTCAAACCCATGAACTCGGCAACAGTGATTTTGCCGTGTGCCACAGGCACTCGGCAAAGACCAAAAAACACTCGGCAAACAGCACACGACATCTACAGTGTCGGCAAACAACTATTTGCCGAGTGTTTTTTATCGCGCACTCGGCAAATGGTTTGCCGAGTGTCAAATTTAACACTCAGAAAAAAGTGGTTTGCTGAGTGTTTTTTCCAAAATACACTCGGTAATGCCGAGTGTTTTTCGGAATTACACTAGACATTTACCAAAAATAAAATATTTTAATCAATATTTTAATAATTAAATATATAAAATATAAGAAAATTATAGATTATATATATTGATTACTAAATTCAAAAAAATAAAAATAAAATTTGAAATTATATAAATAAAATAAAATACTAATTAATATGATTAGCCATATTACAATTAAAATTAATTAAACAATCATTTACATAGTTAATTAGTCATAATTGTAATATTTAGATGGGCAAACCTATTTTCTAAAGAAAAAAAATAATTTTTTTCTCAGCATACCATTATTGTTTGCCGAGTGTTTTTGGGAATTACACTCGGCAAACCTATTTTTCTCAGCATATTTCTATTTAATAGCGGACATACAAAACACTCTTAGTACATCATATCTGCATGCACATCATGCTCCTGACAACATAACTCTCATAATAACCACATGGACATAGAAATGAAGATGACAAATTTAAGAGACTAATATCCGCCACCCTTGCCTCCCGCCGCCATGCCACGAAGCCCGCCGCCGCCAGCACCACCACCACGCCACCACCGGCTACCGCCACCACCAAGCCCGCCGCCAGCACCACCACCGATGCTCTCCAGCGTCTATCGCCTAGCTGGTCCAGACCTTCTGACCTCTCCAGCAACTCCAGCCACATCTAGCCATCATCTTACCATCTGGTCTACATGAGAGAAACAAAGAATCAGCTTATGCATCACAAATCATAAACCACGAGGTTACAATGAATTGAAGGTCACACTTTTTTTATCAGATGGTTCCAAATAAAAACTTGAAAGCAAGATAACTTCTGATCTATTCTGTTATTTACTTTGCAGAATGTGTTTTCTATTCAAAGCAAGACTAACCAGCTACCAGCCTAACATGATTCAACAAACCAATTATCACACACAAATAAACAAAACATTTCGTCTTATCCTCTAAAAGAGTATTTCATCCTTATAAAGGCTAGTCTTATTCCTAGTTGTGTCCAACAAGTATCCTTAGGAAGACCTACTGGATAGACAACGCAAGCAATGGTGACACAGGTGAAATCCAATCTCTGAAAAAGATAACTTGTGCAATACTACTGAAAGTTGTAACTTCATTAACACATATTTACAAATAAAAGGATAAGCATGTTTGGTTAATAATTGTTAGGAGTTACTACAGTTCTGAAATTAATACAAATTAAACATGAATATTTCAATAGTTCATATGTTCAACAGATGACAACCATGTACCGAAGTCTGGACTGCCCAGAGTCCTCACAAACATAACACATAATCTTTATATGGTAAGACACTATGCTTGGAGCAATTCAGCTTGTAGATAAATGAGCTAGAGGGCAACAAGTATATGGATCTTCTGTCTAGTACGATCAGGTTAAGGAATTCAACCTCACTAATACAACTGATGTCATCTGGATAAAAATACACAACCGCTGCAAATTAGCCACACTCACCTACTACAACCATTTCATTTCTGGTTATAAAGTGCAGCAAAAGGTAACTCATCCTTAAACACACTCACCTAATACTACAATACTGCTGCAATTAAGCAACAAATTAGTGAATGTCTAGGAGCAGATATACAAAAATGTAAATTACACCAACATCATCACGCCCAATTAAACAGCCCAGAGGTTGCATAAATTACAATTAAATAGTTCAAATGTACTATAATAACAGGAACCACGAATCGCAAAGCAAAAGCAAAACCTAACCCTAGAGACACGATTTGCAGCACCTAAAAAAGACATGCACAGATCCATTCGAGGGAGGAGCTCCCCACGGGATGTATGCCCGATCTGGAACTGCAGTGCTCATACAGCAGCGAGGGGAAGGGGGCTGCGCGGATAACATCACAGCCCGACCAGGGGCATGGCCAGTAGCAGCGCCGGGGAAGAAGAAGGCCAGGGAGGGGCGACGCCGGGGAAGAAGAAGCCCGGGGAGGGGCGCCGCCCGCCACTACTAGAGCCCAGATCCGGCCGCCACCGGCTGGATCCGGTAGAGGGAGGGCCGGATCCGGGAGAGGGAGGGGCAACACCAGGGAAGAAGGTCGGGGAGGGGCGGCGCCAGGGAAGAAGAAGGCTGGGGAGGGGCGGCGCCGGGGAAGAAGAAGGCCGGGGAGGGGCGAAGCCCGCCGCCATGCCGCACGCTGCCTGTCGCCCGCCACCACCAGAGCCCAGATCCGGCCGCCACCGGCCTCCATCGGCCGGATCCGGGAGAGGGAGGGCTGGATCCGGGAGAGGGAGGGGCGGCGCCGGGGAAGAAGAAGGCCAGGGAGGGGTGAAGCCCGCCGCCACGCCGCACGCCGCCCGCCACCACCAGAGCGCAGATCCGGCCGCCACCGGCCTCCACCGGCCGGATCCGGGAGAGGGAGGGGCGGCGTCGGGGAAGAAGGCCGGGGAGGGGCGGAGCCGGGGAAGAAGAAGGCTGGGGAGGGGCGGCGCCAGGGAAGAAGGGGAGAAGGAGGGGTGGGGCGGCGGCCCGGGAGAGGGACGGAGGGGAGGGGAGGGGAGAGGAGGGGCGCTGGGGCCGGGTGCCCGGGAGGAAGAAGGGGAGGGGGCGCTGGGGGCCGGATGCCCGGGAGGAAGAAGGGGAGGGGGCGCTGGGGGCCGGACGGTTATGTAGATATTTTATTTGTTTGCCGAGTGTCCCCAGATCGGGCACTAGGCAAAGTTTTTTTTATTTTTTTCTTCTCTTTCTTTTTTAGAAAAATGATTTATTTCTTTGCCGAGTGTTCTAGATCTGAGCACTTGGCAAATTTTTTATTTTTATTTTTTTCTTCTCCTTCTTTTCTAGAAAAGAGATTTTATTTATTTGCCGAGTGTTATTTTTTGACACTCGGCAAACCCTCTCTTTGCCGAGTGTTTTTTTTTGACACTCGGCAAACCAACCTTTTTGCCGAGTGTTTTTTTTTTGCTGAGTGTTTTTAGCTCAGCACTCGGCAAAGATCTTGTTTGCCGAGTGCCCGAGGGAATACACTCAGTAAAGATAAAAACACTCGGCAAATTTGAGGATTCCGGTAGTGGCGGTGGTGGATAGCCTATTTGCTGGCCTGCTGGGAAGGGGGATCGGAGACATAGAGCAGCACAAGGCTTGATGAATTAGTCGTACGTGTCCATTAATTATGATGCCGGTTCATCACATTCACCTAACCTGGTACTAACTATGTTTTTATTAACTCACCAATAATGCAGTAAATAAATATTTTGCCATCTCATCAGTTAGCCTCCGTTACAAGAATATATAATTAACCTCGCTTTCACAGTGCAAGGAAACTTCCACACGAAGAAGCCCCGTCATCTCCCTATATTTCCATTAACAATGATGAAACCCTGTCATCATCCCTATTCTTCCTTTAACAATATAATGATAACGGCAACCAAGTCTTTGCAAGTTGAGGTACTACTTTATAATTTGCTTATTACTGAAAGTGAAAGGTCGATGAACTTATCATCATTTCGGAAAGCCAAGTGCCAAGCGATTAACCAATGCCCAGCACTAGTACAGTAAATATTTTCTGCCTCTAAAAATCTGTTTTTCTAGAAATACACGAAAAACCAAATAATTAAATCCATCGCCGGATTCAAACCCATGAACTCAGCAGTAGGGATGAAAACGGATCGGATACGGACGGATATCACCGATATTACATTTGTTTTCATATTTCTGTCCGAATTCGGATTCGAATACGGATAGTGTCAACTATGTCGGATAGGATACGATTGGATATCGACATCATAAATATACGATTTGAGTATTTGGATATGGATACGGTATCGGATGTTGGATATCCGGACTCGGATACGGATAGATCTCAACCCCTCTAAACGGATTCGGTTTCGAATACGGTCGGAAAATATCCGTACCGTTTTCATCCCTACTCAGCAGTAACACCTCCTTACCACTGTAGCACACACTCAGTGCATATAGGATTCTATCTTTTTGTACAAATATTTCGTAACCTTGTATTGAACATTTTGACTACTAAATAAACTCAAATAAAAAAGTTTGAACTACAAAGTTTTAAATCTTGTTCACCACTACGAATTTAGTATGCATTTCGAGAATGTTTGAACAATTCATAAATTTTAATCACAAAATATGTGAATTTAAAACAAATATTTGACACACTAAATAACATTGAATCAAAAACTCGTCAGCCGAAAACATGTAGATCTTGTCGGCCACTACAACTTTGGTTTTAAGTATGTGAACATTCAACGTCGCACGAGTCTAGAACAGTTCAGTTCAGAATACAAAATGCTGGATCTGAACAAGGTCGTTTTTAAGATTTGTCGGAAGTTCTGACATCTCCGAATGTTGGAACTTCCGACATTTGTCAGATCCTTCGACGTGGGAATGACCCAAGGCACCCAAATAGTTTTTTTTGGTTTCTTGAAAGTTCCAATGTCTGTTGGAACTTCCGACTGTAGGAACTTCCGACATGTGTCAAACCTTCCGACGTTGGAGCATCTTTTCGAGGGCTTAACTTCTCCATGCGGACTCCAATTCGGACGTTTCATATATGTTTTTTGACCATCTTGATGAGAGTAACGCAATGGTGAGATCCATTTCACAATTTGACAACCTCATAAAATGGACAATTTTGGTTGCCAGCAGCTATTAACAAGGATTTGTCATTCTGTGTGACAATGACAAATAAAAGGGAAAAAGACTTTCTATATTTTCTAAACATCTCACGCTAAATCAAATCCATGATAAATTTGAATCCAAATGCTACGGTGGTTCTACACATCCAAAATTGATATATATGCATCAGCACGAAGGCAAGCCATCAATTGGTGTACACAATACTTATTATTAACTAACTAATGTGATCGTGCATTGCAACAGAATGTATATCTAATGGTCACATCATCTTTTTTTTATTCAACGATACACGTCAGGTGCTTGATTACATCTTGAAATCGAACTCTATATCATTCTAGGACACTGTGATGATCCAACTCACATGTTCGGAAGTTGGCTTCGTGTTTTTCGAAGGGATTTAAAACCTTCCGTTCTGCTGGGGGACGGCAACTACTTGTTGATCGTTTGGTTATGCAGAAATGATTTGGTATTTGAAAAAAATATGTTTATTCTCTGTTGTAGGTGGTACATTCGGTTATCCATTGGCTCTGCACATGATTATCCTCTAGAAGTTCTCTGCAAAGGTTTTGGTTGCGGTAGCATCGCAACACTTGACGCAAGCAGTCACGATGTTTTTCTCGAGAGAACTTCGGTGGCGATCTAGTGTTAGGATTGATAATCATTAGCGAGTTAGGCTTTGCTTATGTTTTTGTTTAGGCTATGTGGTTTTTTTGGAGGAGACCAGAGTAGGATCACATTTTTTGTATAAACTCGATGTATTGATTGTAAATTAATAAAATCCTCCATTTATTAAAATATATGGGTACGTGAGATGGCAACGGACCATAGAAATGCTCCGTATTATGATTCGTTTAAAATTGGACTCCATACCATCATATAGTAATTTATTGTTCCTTTGAGCAATTAATTGCCACAAACTGATTTTTTTTATATATACGCTCCTTCACAGGTTCGATCATTACTGTTAAGAAAATAGCAATTGTTAAGATAATTCCCTGAGAGGCTAAGATATATGCAGAGTGCCAATATACCTAACATCATGACCCTAGGGATCTCAAATAAATAGAGAAAAATAATAGAAACCCGATTTGGATACATCAATTCAGCATCCATACTAGAAACCAATATGATTATGGATATTTATATTACAAGTTTACTAGTTATGGATTTGGACAATTTGAATTTTGAGACATCAACATTTCCACCCCTAATTGGGAGCCTGCTGACCTGACCAGGCTTTTCTAGCTACCTTCACCTGGCATTTCTATCTATATATATAGTTAGAAATGCAAGATTGAATGGTGAATTTCATGCATGGGTCATCTTTAGTATTTTTAAGATTAATGATTTTAAAATTCATAAGTTTTTTGATTTTTTCAAAGTATCTCGAATGGAGAAATGACCTAGAGCAAAGTAGTAGTACTCAAAGAGATATGGAACTTTATTGTTGATGACCTTTTCATTTGATATCATTTAGGACCAAAAACTCTATTTTCAGATTAACAATTTTGAAATTCATATATTTTTTAATTTTTTAAATGACCTCAAAGGGAGAAATGACCTAAAACAAAGCTGTAGTCGTAGACTTGAAGAGATCTAAAATTTTCTAGTACAAATTTTATAATTTGAATTCATTTAGGGTCTCAAATAATTATTACAATATTTACCAAAGTAAATGCAAAACGAATATATTAGGTATATAGTCAGAAGTGACTTCGAGGCGTAATGATCAAGAAAGTAAAGCGCGATGCTAGAGGTCATGAGTCTAATCCCCGCTGCACGCGTGTGTATTTTGTGTGAAAAAACTTGTGATTCGTGTGCCTTGCCACTGTGTAGGGCTAGCGTGTTGGGCCTCTCCAGGGTTCAACTTTTTTATTATTTTTTATTCAGTTTGTAAATTTGAGAAAATGATTTCTTGATGCGGTCGAGATTCGGCCCATCTTTAAGAATCGATTTCTAGAGATGGCTGAACAACCGCTGCTACAAATCGTTGATTTGTACAAACTGCTAGGGCAGCCGCCTTTACAAACCATCAACAGCCGCATAAAAAAAATGTGGTTGTACTAGTGGTTGACACGCTGAAGCCATTTGGGAGAGATAATACTTTGGTCTGTCAGCCGTTTATTACTTTGCTGCACAATTTGTGAAATATCACTAATTATTTATAGTGATTTAAGAACCTGTGTGAGCATTAACAGAGCATTATTTAAAGCATGATAATAAAATGTCAGTGTTGCACTAGCTATCAGCATTATTATTTTTTTAGATAATGGAACAAAGTTCCAGGCTCTACCATCCACAGCTGAAGGTTTCCGATACAAAATAAGGCTCACACACTAACAGAAAACAGGAGCAGAGTTCAGAACTGAAAAATAGCGCAAAAAACAAATCAAAGAGCTAAGCCTCAATGCGGTTCCTCAATCTCCAGCCAAATTTCGCAAAGATAGTTAAGAGCAAAGTCTCCCATCTTCTACAGCCTTCCATGAACAAAGGTCACTCCTCCTCCCTATGCAGTATGGACCATTGTCATATCCAATAGGTCGCTCTGAAAATTACCTGCATAGAAGTATTATATTTGGCCTTGTTAAATACCATATCATTTCTATTCAACCAAATTGCCCAACAAAGTGCAGCCGCTCCTAGCAAAATTTGGTTTTTGAGCTTTGGACATAATCCATGTAGCCAAGAACCAAACAGATTAGCAAAGCTAATAGGTGGTTGAATTCCAAAAGTGATATGCACAGTATTCCAAACAAAGCTAGCAAAATGACAATCAAAGAATAAATGTTTGATAGTTTTATCAGAACTACAGAGACAACATTTGATACTTCCTTGACAGTTCCTCTTTGCTAAATTATCTTTCATAAGTGTTACGCCATTTTTAAATACAATAGGAAAATTTTAATTTTCAGTGGTTCTTTTAATTTCCAAAGAGGACTTTTGTTGGGAAGAACGTCTTGTTGAATCAAATTTCTATTCATATGGGTAACAATACACAACTTTAACTTGGCACATCAAATTTTATAGCATCTTGTTTTGGTGCGTATTAGGTGTAGACTTGCCCAAGGTGAAAGTCGTCGACCGAACCATAAGTTGCTTATGTTTCTTAAAAAAAGGAAGGAAGAAGCACTGCATTATGTAAGCTGAAAAGGACGTAAATCGTTTCAACTGGGATACCAAATTATAGCAATACCAAGCTGTTGTGAAGTCCGATTGTCTGAGAGTTGAAAATGTATCTGGTAGTTGTAGGTTCAGCCCTGTGGCAGAAACCGGGATTTGTTTTGCTCCTGAGGAATTGGATAGGGAGCAGAGCACGAAGCTAAGGATAATTAATTAATTAAGTTGATCGCTGCACAAGCAAACGGTCTCGAATCAGCTGGGTGGTGCAATTACGAAATTGAATGCACGAATCCAACTTGGATAACGAGCACCAACAGGCTCCTACAAGTTCCTTCCTCTGCCTTGCTTTGTTTGGAGAAAGGAGATTATTGTTGTAAAACAGGTCGTCAGTAGGTAGGACATTTCCCTCTCTATCCCTCACGATCAACATAGTAGATAAAAGTAAAACACATAGATACAAAAGATATGCAGACTATTCTTTATTCCTCTGATGAATATTGATGATTACAACATAGACCTCCCACCTATATATAGTGCTGCTAAGGCCAAAGAGTTTGGAGAATTAGGATTTCTCCTTCTCCTTTCCTTATAGGACAGAGTCCGTACGTTTTACCCAACAATTATATCTAGGGCACTACCGTTGCTCGGGCCTAGACTACTTGCTCCACTCTGGGCCTGCGAAACAGAAATTGGGCCTGCCAGTGCTCTTAGTCGTTTCTGGTGGCCCAGTCGCTTCTCCATCTTCTAGCCCAGCCAATCATCTTGACTAGCCCAGCGCTCATCTTGGAAGCACCGGTGTCTTGAGCAGGTATCGTGACAAGCATGTGCTTCTGTTTACTTGTGCCGTGCAGCATTCTGATCTTATAAGGTCTATTAAGTTTCTGAAATCGGCTTGATCTTTCCTTAATCGGACCAGCATTGCGCTCAAGTTTCTTCACGGCGGCTAGAATCATTTTGCACACAAGTGGCTTCTGGGCTCTTCAGAATCAGACCATGGTGGCAGATGTAAATCATGTGCATATGGACCGTGTCAACACTCTGTTAGATTAATATGTTTCTTACGGGGTCAGCTCAAGACAAGGTACCAAACAAACTGCAATACGTGTGAGGCATGCTGTACGTGGTAAAAGCAAGACAAGCTTTGCATCCGAAAATACAAGACGCATAAAAACGACGATGACAGCACATGACATGATAATTGTGCCTCCAATAATTGT
Organism: Miscanthus floridulus; assembly: GCF_019320115.1. Classification (NCBI taxonomy): domain Eukaryota; kingdom Viridiplantae; phylum Streptophyta; class Magnoliopsida; order Poales; family Poaceae; genus Miscanthus; species Miscanthus floridulus. The sequence continues at coordinate 101,037,423 of NC_089588.1, read as the reverse complement.
GCAAAACAAGTATATGGCACAAACTTAATTGTACGTACATGATGACCCGATAAAAACTAGTAAGCCAGCAGCTCTGGATGATCAAGTTATACTAAAGGTCTAAAGAGCATAGTAAACTGAAACCTTGAGCAAGCCAAGTGGGTCTACAGAGATTCAGAGAGCCTGATGGAATACACAAGAACAATGTGAGTGTAATAAGCATGGCCATTGACGTCGATCGCAGAGTAAAGCTGGATCGCGAGCAGTGGAAATACTGGGGTTGTTGCTGAATCTAGTGCAATGGACACACGAAGTGGAGACAGTAAGCAATGGGCCATTGGCGAAGATATCACAGATGAACTTGTTGTAGGTAGTGGCTGAGGCCATAGCCGATGTACATCCAACAATTACCTGGTACATGTACACCACAAAGGATTAGCATCATTTACGAATAACTCAGAATTTCTATGAGAGGACAGCCACATTGGTTTCGGAATACTGCAGCAGACAGAGTCTTACTGTGCAAAGAAGAAACAGAGTTCACAACTAGATCGTGCAATCACCAGTTGTGCTAGTAACAAGTGAATAAAAAGGATAACTAGAAGCATAACAAATGTAATGGATTCTTAGAGACATATAAAACTGGAATAAAATAGTTGGGTAAATAAGGATATTTGTCATGGTAAGTTGGGTGAATCAGAGGCATTCATCGATGCCATAGTACTCATGGCAGCATGCAGAAGATTATTAGACAGGCTACACAAAGAGGTGGTTAAAAAAAGTTATTGGACCAGCTAAAGAAACAGAGAAAGGAAGAGGAGTACGTACATGCACAGCTGGATCCACTCATCATCAATTCTGATACGAATATCACGATGGTTGGGGTTGGCACGTGCCTCGTTCTTCAGCGTCTCTTTTACTTTCATTGCCATCTCTTCACTGATTGTCTCCTCTCCATCAAGGTGAACCCAAACAGTCTGTAGAGACGGGAGGTGGCTTAAGGTCAGGTCGTCATCAGTAAATTCTGTATCGCCGAAATCCTCTGGTCGGATATGAAACACAAAACGTCGAAGCCTGGGCATAGCTCCAGGTGGGAATATAGATGGCACCATTGAAAACCCAGAAAATTCACACCGTGTCACACATGGGAAGGCATCAGCGCTAATCATGAACCTTTCAAACACTTGTTTTGTGCCAGCCACATGCAATTCGAGAACACGAAGAACCTGCAGCATGCCGAGGACTTGGATGTCCTCCCTTCGCACTTGAGCCACGATTATGTGTAGATGGGAAAGGAGGAGAAACGATGCGGGATTGATCCATGTTGGCAACCGGCTGGTTCCATAAATAAGAAGATGATATAGGTTCGATAGGGAGTCCACTGAGCCTTCAAGATCAACTGCCACGTCATTTGAGATTTCTACTCCTAGAGTTTGGATTTTGAGCAGTTTGCCAAGGGACCCCACTAGAACTCTGCACATGCTTTCATCCCATCTGCCTTCCTTGTCCTTTGTGAGCACAACGTATAGCACCCTCAGATGCGTCAGATGGCCCAGCTCTTCTGCAATATATACAGAATCCACATTCATTCGAAGATGCTTCAGAGACGACAGATTTCCCAAACCACTTGTTGGCAGCCTTGTACTGTCCCCAACAACAAAGCACATTAATTGGCCCAGCTCGAAGATACTCAATGGCACTTCTTTTATGCCAGTTCCACGTAAGATAAATGTCTGCAAAAACTGTAGCTTCCCTATCTCTCTTGGGACCTCGCCAGCATATCTAGTATCTGCTAGACTTAGATACCTCAGGTGAAATAATTTACCAACAAAATCTAGACTTGGATGGTCATTAAGATCGCAGTATTGAAGATCCAGTACACACAAAAGATGATAGCACGAAAGGGGTGGCATTGAATTAATTATAGCAGGATTTTTTATAGTAAGGGACCTCAATTTTGACGTATTCATTTTAGGACAACTAGTACTATGGATAGACAGCCTGCGAACCTTGCTTTCTGAAGATGTGATTTGCTTGGAGTCGCCATATACAGTGGTAGCAAAACTTTCATCTCTTGACACGGAACAAATGAGATCAAACACCATATCATGCACCCGGCAACTAAGAGGAGACACATAATCCTCCTCATCTATGTCTCCTGGCTGGATGAGGCTTCTATTTAGAAGCTCGTTAAAGTAACTCTGTCCAATCTCAAATAAGCTTTTCATCCCATGTCCTTGTTGGACAAATCCTTCTGCTATCCACCTAAAAATCAACCTGCTTTTTACAATCTCATAATCTTCAGGAAATAGACTTAGATATAGTAAGCATGTCTTCAACTGAGGAGTTAGATCATAATAGCTAAGCAGCAATATCTTTCTCATGTCGTCCATACCGGGATTGTTTCCTATTCCGGTACCAATTGCATCACACACATCGCACCACTCATTAACATTTCTTGACTTGTTAGCCAGCAAGCTAGATATGGTAACAATAGCTAATGGAACACCTCCACATTTCTTCAAAACTTTTTCAGATACAACAGAAAATTGTTGAGGACAATTCACTTTCGGAACCAAATATCCTTCCATAGAATAATATTTTTGAGTTATGGTGAGTAAGAGGTTTCATCTTATAGCAACCGCCAACATGCTCAGCAACATCAATTATGCGGGTAGTTGTGATTATTCGGGTTTTTTGGCCATTCTCAGGCAGAGCGCATCTTATTATCTCCCATGGTTCTGTATCCCATATATCATCTATAACAATGAGGTACCTGTATGCATTCGGCAATAGAGCGTCATGGAAAGCATGGTAGACATGATTTGCAATATAAGCATATGTCAGTAATAATTTGCAAACATAAGTAAGAATTTGCTTGGCAAACTTTATAGAAATATGTCAAATTTCACCGTTTTCTTATGTTTTTCTCATTTCTCTCCTAACACCAAATGTTATACAGTTAGCAGCCCACAAAACAAAGAATGAGCTAGCCCATTAGGATGGTATGTACTACGATGATATGGCAGCAGCTTTTGCAATAACTTGGCTTTCTTTGGGAAATTTTCACTAGTGTGTAAATCTATTCTTTGAAAGGTATGTACTTAGTTATCCACGTGCTGTATACATAGACTATAATCAAGATGCTGGCTTCAAAGCGCTTAGTTATGGCTGCTTCGAATCATTTGGCACAAGTGGTTAGACTAATGTTTTTCCGACCACATGAGAAGCAATCTAGTCTTCAAATTGATAGCTACTAGGGCATGTTCAGATCCATTAGTGCTAACTGTTAGCACCAAAAATTAGTGCTAGAGATTCAAAACAGTATAACTAACAATCCAACAAATAGCAAGCTCAAATTGAACGACCACTCTAATAAAAAGTTATTAATTGGCACCCCAAGATAAGTGTGAGTAACTATTTGATGGAGGATCTAAATGGGTCTGAACTAATAGGTTAGCTAATAGGACTGCTAATACAAAGTTATTAGCTGGCTTTCATCTACTAGCATCTAACTATTAATATTAGTGGATTCATATAGGCCCTCAGAGTATAAGTTTTTTTTTTCTCTATTAGGTTGCGTGAATCGTGCTATGTAGAAGTCAGGGGATTTTTGAGACCTTTTTATCAACTCGATGTAATGCTCTTGAAGGTCAATAAAATCTTTGATAGGTAGAGTACGGTGAAGACAAATGAAGGTAGTGATGCTCATGTGTGCTACAATTGTGTAATAATTTCAAATGAAAATTTGAATATGAGAAAGTTAAAAATTGATTGGCACTTTCACCACGGAAAGAAGATACACATGCGCAGATGCCACACTCATTCACGACTATAACCTATCATTAACATACAAATCTACCATTGACACACGTGTGTGAAAGAATCTTAAGGGGTTCCCATCCGATGAACTCATACTGAGATGACTTGAACTTGCACACAAGATGGCACATACCTCTTATTTATGAGGAATTCATGGACAAGATCAGTGAGATGTTGTTGACCCAATGCGGTGTTGTGAATGTCCTTGTACTCTTTCTTGTCAAGCTCATAAAGAATGTCCTTCAGAACTTTTATATTGTCAGCATCATGCACCACCGGACTCAGTGGCTTTGCTGAATGCCAGGGGCACTCGGCAAAGCCCAATTTATACTCGACAAAGGCCACTCGGCAAAAAATGGCAGGCAAAGGCGTTGGAACCGAAAAAAACCCGAAAAAAATGAGAATTTTTTTTAATCGGTGGAGGCCCCCACTGGCCAGCGCCCGCCCATCTCCGGCATTTTTCGCGTAAAATTCACGGCAACGAGGCCGGCGGGATTCGAACTGGCGACCTCTCCCTCGCGCGTCCCCTCCTCTAACCACTGCACCACACTGCCACATATGTCTAGATTCCGTTTTGGTTCCCCACATATTATACTAAACCGAGTGTAAATTGCTTGTTTGAGGCCCTAAACGAATTCAAATAAAAAAGTCGTAAACTACAAAGTTTCATAACTTTTTGAGATCTATACTTTTAGTTTAGGAAGTTTTTCCATCCGAGGTCGTTTATAAAATTTGAATTTCAAAATTTTGAAATTCAAACGCAGTTTTGCATGATAAGATGATTTCAAATCAAAAAGTTGCCAACTACAATGTTTCATAACTTTTCAAGATCTACAGAGTTTATTTTAGTTGTTTTTCCATCCGAGGTCGTTTGAAAAGTTCGAATTTTAAAATTTTGAAATTCAAACACAGTTTTGCATGACAAGATGATTTTAAATCAAAAAGTTGCCAATTACAAAGTTTCATAACTTTTCGAGATCTACAAAGTTTATTTTGGTTGTTTGATCATCTGTTCATCCGACATGGTCGTTCTAACATTGTTTACAAATCTTATATATCTCTTTTGTAGTTTCATAAACTACAAGAGAGATATGTTAGATTTGTGAACAAATTTACTTTCACTTTGTCATATGAAGAAAAGACCAAAACAAACATTGTACATCTTGATGAGTTATACAACTTTGTAGTTGAAAACTTTTTCATTTGAATTAATTTACTGCTTCAAAATGTGCTTTGAAATTTTCTTTACCTATTATAAAAAAAAACACTTGGCAAAGAAGCTCTTTGCCAAGTGTAAAAAAAAACACTCGGCAAAGAAGGTTCTTTGCCGAGTGTCAAAAAAAAAAACACTCGGCAAAGAGCTTTTTTGCCGAGTGTTTTTTTCCGTACTCGGCAAAGAAGCTCTTTGCCGAGTGCCGAAAAAAGCTTATTTGCCGAGTGCGGGAAAAAAAACACTCGGCAATCCACTTGGCACTCGGCAAAGAGCCGGTCTCCGGTTGTGACGAGACACTGATACAAAAGCCATGCAATTGAATTGCGGTTTAAGCTTGTCATAAACTGCTTTAGCAAGCGTTGTCTTGCCTAGTCCTCCAAAGCCAACAATAGAGACTATCCTTTGTTCAGCAGACGACATGCCACAATCTTCCTTTGTCAACTTCGAGATCAGCTCTTCCCTTGGCTCATCAATGCCGACAAGGCTAGCCGCTTTAGTGTACAGAGCTGTTATGCGAGGGTCAACTGAGGTTTTGGTAGAAGTAAAAGGATCAACCTTGTACCTGTGTAGAGAGATGAAAAAACCAGAACAAAGAGGCAAATAAGGGAAAATTTTGGTGAAATTCAAATGCAAAGTCTGTGATGTCCCGGCCCTGACCTGTCACGTCGCTCGGCCACGTCCTTGACACGCTCCTTGATGTCCTTGATCTCTTGGCCAATCTCGTGTCAAGTCCTGGCCTTGCTCATAGTACCTGTCATCTTCTTGATGAATCTTTTGATGCTCCTTTTGCTGGGAGGCTCAGAGCCCTGAACACGCACAAGGAAGGTGTCAACTATGTCCTCCATGTCGTAGGAGAGCTCCCTAACCTCCCGAGCCCAGATCTTGACTACATCTTTGAGCTGCTCCTGTGGCACCCCTCCGACATCGCGGAGGGCGGCATGCATACTCTCCAGCTCTCTTGTAACGAACTCGATGTCCTTCTTGACTCCCTTCTGCAGGTTGTACTCATCCTGGAGCGGCTGGACGAGTTTAGGAAGCTGGGTGCCCAGTGCCCCTGTCGCAAACTCCATGGCTCCCAAGGTCACTAGTCACTACTGACTACTGATATTCCCGAAGCACATGTGAATGTGGATCTAGAGATCAGAAAAGACTCGCGCAGATTAGGTTGCAGAAGCAGCTTTCATCCACTGATTGAAGAAGAAAACGTGGAGCAGCAGAAGAAAAAAAATGCAACGAATCGAAATGGAACAAGCAAGATAGAAACAAATCCAATCGAACTAGAAAGCAAACATCGATCGTTCTATGCATGTCCAACCAGCACGAAAGAAGCTAAGCCAAATTAAAAGATCCACAACTCACCATGGTTTCCTGGAGCCTGTAGTATGGGACATGGGAGAGGGGGGCAGTAGTGAGCAGTAAGGTTTGAGGAATGGTACTGAACGAGTTTGCTCGAATGGGGTTTAGCGGAGACACGTCTGGAAGACCCGCATAAACAAATCACTGATGTAGCTCGAGACCTGATGAATCTGTCACAAGTCTCTATTACTTAAACTTGTCCAACTCATCTTGAATAATGGCAGGGCTAACGGCAGTAGGTATGCGTCTGCCTAGCCATGTGTTCGAGTACTGTAGTTTACGCTTCACGAGACGAGGAGTGTGGACGGTGTACTCACGTGGCCGGCCACATGCACACATCTCTACGTATTGCCGTTGTGTTTAATCTCAGCAGTGTACGACCGTTCCATATGTATGGTTCAAAACCTCGTAAAGTAAAAGATTACAACATAAATTAATGTGCGCAATAGTACAGGATCCATGTTCATCTCAACAGATTCGTTTCCCTACCTAGTCGTCATTCAAATGAACTAGCACTAGTGCAGGACTGATCACTAGTCCCGGTTGGAAAACCGGAAATCCCTTTAGTCCCGGTTTCCTAACCGGGACTATGAATCCGGGACTAAAGGCCATCCCTTTAGTTCCAGGACTGAAAGTGGACCTTTAGTCCCGGTTTCTATTACCAACCAGGACTAAATAACCCTCTAGACCTTGCCCCAGGGCCGGCACATTTAGTCCTGGTTGGTGTTTCCAACCGGTACTAAAGGTGTTTTTTTTTTCCTTTTCTTTCCTTTTTCTTTTATGGTTTCTTTTCAATTCAATTATTTTTTGGTTTCAATTAGCTTTTCGTATATGAATTCTACGCTACTAATATACGTCCATATGTATAAGTTTTTGTTCGAGCATTATACATAAATAACACACTAAAATGTATGAAACTATACAAATATTTCAAAAGCTTGTACATGGAATATGTACATAAAGTAACAAAAGCTTGTACTCATGTCCTTGGGATTACATTCAATGCTAATTTTCACCACGGGTAGGAGATATTCTTCTTCCGTCATAGTGGTACGTGCCACTAGGATTCATTAAGAAATCCTGCTAATGACTCTTGAATTGCTTTGATCTGGTCACTTCGTAAGACCCTTTGCTTCATCCATTCACGCTTCAATTCGAATGAAAGGAAAAGTATGAATATATATGATTATATAAATCAACATAATGGTAATAAATAAATTATGTATATTTTTTACGTACTTCGAGGACCTCTTCAGTTGTTTACAACGAATACTGCATGAGGAACTCGCAAACGTAGTATCCACATAAGTTGTTCCCGTCTTCCTGCCGCAGACACCACTTTACGAGAAAAAGATTCATCGTCAACCAATGAAGCATGGTAATAATGAATTGAACTAAATAAAGATGCGGGGAACTAGCTAGTACTTACTGGGTATTTGACTATATCTAAAGGCACCTTCCAATCACCACGGTGTTTCTCAGTGAACTGAGCCCAAGCACTGCCCAAGAAAATAAATAAATTGCGTTATTCCCCATGATATCAATAAAATGGCATAAGAGGTATAGTGTGCGAGACCAAAATTACCTCAGGAGAAGATCTATCATATCTTGGTACTGTTCTTGGGGCCTTCTCAGTGAGTCAAAAATTTTTATACGACTGTTGGGCATATCGATGACCACCAATAACCAGTGAAAGCTGCATGTTTATTTATACGAGGCATAACTCATTAATTAAAGTCAACATGGAGTAAGCAAAATAAAATATGCACAAGACATTAACACTTGAGGTCGCCATTTAGTAATAGGAGTAATATTGTCCTTGAATATGGTATATGGATCCATGAAACCAACACCAGTCATCCCACTGTTTTTGAGCTTCATCATCTCATGCCTGCACACACACACACACACACACATATATATATATATATATATATAGTACAAAATAATATATATAGTGTGAGGATAATTATATATATAGACAATGAACTAACATGCAAGTGACTTTAATTATAGAAAGAATCACTTACAGACACCAGTAGCAGAGCAGAGATTTGTCGAGAGCATCCTGGTGGAATAGTTGGTGTAATTCATTGAACTCAATATGTATAATTTCATCACCACGGAAGTAATGCTCTTGTTTAACTCTGACAAGAAGCCATTGCTCGCGCTTGCTACACGTATCTAAGTACCATTGGTTTAACAAGTACATTTGCGTACCCAGTGATGGCCAGGACACAGGGTTGACAAGACTCCTTCCATTGATCAACACACTCCAATGGTGCTGGCGCTCCTGTCCCCGTGAGCAGTTGTTCCATTGTGAGGCCTATTGTTTCCAACAACATATTGAGTTGCTTCAAATCGATTGGACCGCCTTGTATGTTTGTACCATCATCGTGAACAACTAGTAGGTCGACTGATTGCAAAGATTGTTGTCCGAGCTGTGCAACACCTTTCCCTTCTCTCTTCGCTTTCTGCGCCGCCGTATTTGACTTGGTGAGAGAGCGGTCATAGTCCGATAATGGCGGGGTCTTACGAAGGTCACGCATCTTTTTCTCGTGTTGGGAGACTTTTTTCCTTAGTTCATGCTAAGGTAGGAACATTGGCTTTTGGTTCTATCGCTTCTCTTCACACTTCTTTTTTACACCTTCGAAGAAAGCATCCACTTATTTTTGTACCGTCGCTCTTGATTCCTCTTTAGACTTTTCGTAAGGCAGCTTCTCGGGAGGGGCTTTGTTGTACGGGTGGCTTCTTCGTCACCGGGGACTTCCTCGGGGCTGGGGACCTCCTCTTACGCCTCTTGGGCGAGGGATGCGGAGGAGGGGGAGACCGCCTTGGACGAGATGGAGAAGGAGATGCAGCCGTGCCATGGAATGCATCATCGTTCGGAGCACTCTGATGATCTCGGGATCGAAGAACTGGACTTAGGTTGGGGGACCTGTGCGTACAAAAATTATTGAGTGTATGCCCAGGGTGTTCAGGAGTCTCGAGGGAGTACGTTAGCTCATCCTTCTCTCGATTGGGCTCGAACGCACCACTGGCAGAAGCATCTGCAACATCAAAAAGTCTTCATGCCGCTCTTCCGATTGTTTCACCAACAATTGCCATCCTGGTGTCTGGGTCCAGTTTTCCCCCATGCTCGAAAAACCAATTTTTGGAGCGTTCAGGCCAATTGATTGTAAATGGTGTGATCCCTTTGGCAAGCAGGTCTGATTCCATTTTTTCCCACATGGGAATGGCACTCCTATAGCAACATGATCCCATTCTATGATGGTATACCTTTTGTCACGCATTCTCTTGGTTCCTTCTCACCCATGCCTCATTGTCTTCCGAGGTGTTGTACCTCACAAATTCATCCTAGTGGGCCCTCAACTTTTTGTATGGGCCATCAGCATTGAAATCTGGAGGCAGATTCTTCTTGACAAAGTCATTGTATAGCTTCTTCTTCGAGGTCTGGAATTGTGTGGCCATCTTCTTGAGAGACCAAATCTTAACTAGTTCTTTTAAATCATTATTTCCTGGTAGCTAGAAATGTGCAGTGATTTCATTCCAAAGAAGCGTCTTATCTAGATCAGAGAAAACTAATCTGAGGATCATCCTTCTTCATTTTCCATTCACGGGCGCTGATCGGGAGCTTGTCCCTAACAAGAAACCCACAATGATTTACAAAATTCTTTGCATTCTTTTTTGGTTAAAGTGGTTCGCCAGTACTGATATTGACTTCTGAGATTATGTAGCGGCCCTCCAATGGTTTTGACGGGCCTCGTACATTTCTACTTTTTGTCGATGTCGATCTAGAGTGCTATGTACGTAGAAATACAAAGATTCAGTAATATATACGAATGGAATTATGTTTAATTTTATATATATAAGAGATGTTTGATTATTAACAAATATACCTCGCCAGCATTTTCTTGCACAAAATTTACTCATCATCAAAATTTATTAAGTATTTAATGCTATCATCAAAATCCTGGTTATCGGCCTCGATGGGGCCATATTGAGTAGTGCCGGCTGAAAGGATCAAGATGCCCAAGAGAGGGGGTGAATTGGGCTAATTCTAAAATTCTTTGCAATAATTAAACCCTACACTTAGCCCACTTCACCCTTGTGCCTAGAATGTGATTCTATTGATCTACTGCACAAAAGTTTAGCACCCTAAGTTCCAATCCTACTCTAGCATGGCAATTCTAAGAATCTAAAGACAGGAATTGAATTGCTCAAATGTAAATGCTTAAAGTAAAGAGAGGGGAAGGAACGCGGTGATGTTTTGCCGAGGTATCGGACAGTCGCCACTCCCCACTAGTCCTCGTTGGAGCACCCGCGCAAGGGGTGTAGCTCCCCCTTGATCCATGCAAGGATCAAGTGCTCTCTACGGGCTGATTCTTCGACACTCCATCGTGGTGAATTGCCCACAACCGCTCACAACTTGAGTTGGGTCATCCACACACTACTACACAAATCTTATCCGCGGCGGGCGTTTTAGGTTTTGCGCGGCGGGCAAAGCCGTCCGCCACGGTCCAGAGGCCACGGTAAATGGGAGATTAATCGCGGCGGGTCAGATATGCCCGCCGTGGTTAATTGATGAAAATAAACAAAAAAAGAAAAAAAAACCCACACCGGGCCTGGATATGGGCTCGGCTGGATCTGGATCGCGCCGCCATGGTGGAGGTCGCCGCCGCCGCCAGATCCACGGATCCAGCCGCCGCCAAATCCGGCCTCCACGAGCTCGCCACCGACGGATCCGCCCGCCTGCCGCCGCATCTGGAGGTGTGGTGGCGGGGAGTGGGCCACCGCCGCCGCGAGGAGGGGCGCACGCCGGCCGAAGTTGAGGAAGAGGGCCGCCTCACACCCGGGGGAGCCGCCTCGCGCCCGGGGGAGCTGCCTCGCGCCCGCGTCGCTGGGGGGAGCCGCCTCGCGCCCGCGTCGCTGGGCCCGCGCGCGGCATGCCTCGCGCCCGCGTCGCCCTCCACCGAATCTAGCCAGGATCCGCCGGATCCAGCTGCCATCCTCCTGGATTTGGCAGCCCTCCACAAGATCCAGCCGCCCTCGCACCACCACGGCCACCTTGCCACCATGGAGACGAAGTGTCGGCAGAGGGAGGCAAGGGGGCGCGCCGGTGGAGGGGGGGCAAGGGAAGGCTCGCCGGCCTGCTGTTGCGGCGCGCCGGCGGAGGGGAGAGACTAGAGAGAGAGGGGGGGAGGGAGCGCGTCGCGGGGGAGGAGCGCACGACGCGCGGGTCGCGGCCTCGCGAAGAGCGGCGTGTGGCCTCGCGGGGAGAGGGGGGAGGAAGAGAGGCCGACTGAGCCTAAGTATACCTATATATACGTGTAGACGAATATCGGGCCAGCTTGGGCCTGATGGACCTAGGCCTTTTCCATGGCGGGCTTTTAACGTTGTCCGCCACGGTAAATTGATTTACCGTGGCGGACACCTTACGATGTCCGCCACGGTAAATAGGGTATTTACCGTGGCGGACAAAAGTGCCCGCTGCGGTAAATAAAAAATGCCCGCCGCGGTAAATCATGGGATTTATCGCAGCGGGCAAAAATAGGTGCCCGCCACGGAGTGCAAAAGTGCAACGCTGCGCATATTCGTTTGTGTAGTAGTGACAGCCTCCGTCGGATGATCACCAAACTCCCGATCACCACAAAGCCGTCTAGGTGATGGCGATCACCAAGAGTAACAAGCACAAACTCTCACTTGACCACAACAAGCCAAAAGAGAAGGGTGGATGCACACTTGTTACTCTCCTTGCACTAATGAGGCCTTAATCTTGGATTCTCAAATCTCAATCCTCATTAGGCTCTTGCTCTCCTTAGCACTCTCAAGGGTGTTTCTCAGCTAAACAAATGGGCAAGAGACCCCCCTTGGATGAATAGAGGAAGTATTGATACCCCCTCATTCAAAACGAACCGTTAGGAGGTTGAGTCAGCACTCTGCGGGGTGACCGGACGCTCCGGTCAAGGTAACCGGATGCTTCGGTCAAGGTGAGCGGACGCTCCGGTCAGTTATCCCCGCCACAGAGACATTAAGTTGTGACCGGACTCTGACCTACGTCCGGTCAGCAATGACCGGACATGTCCGGTCACAAAAACTGCTCTCTAGAACCTTACTGATGTTGACCAGACGCTGGAACCCAGAATTCAGTCACTTCGCTGTTCAGCGTCCAGTCAGTAATCGGATCCTAACCAGCGTCCGATCAGCACTGATTGGACATATCCGATCAGGAATCTCCCTCTCTAGAACCTCTCTGGAGTTGACCAGACTCTGGCACCCAGCGTCTGGTCACTTTTCACTCAGCGTCCGGTCGCAACAGACGACTTCTCCTTGATCAAGTGAACTGACCGGACTCTATTGCCAGCGTCCGGTCATCATTTGACCCTCCATTCACTTCTAACTCGAAATCATATGTGAATGAAGTTTGCTCTAATTGATTTTAGGGCTACTCCTGAGCTACCTAGTGCTAGATTTGACAAGTGTGCACCACACCTAACCCACTAGACTCACCTAGGTCAAGCTACTGGTCCATACCCCCCTTAATAGTACGGCCAAAGGAAAAACAAAGTCCTAAACTACTCTAAGTGTCTCTTCAACACCAAACGACACTTAGAACTAGTCTATCCTTAACCTTGTCGTCCATCCTTTGAAAACCAAAATGGTTTCCATCGTAGGGGTATGACAGCCATGATTGCCCAATCAATTGCCATTACCATGACCTAACTTAATTGCCTCTGCAAAACACACGTTAGTCATAGTAATCTCGTATTATCATTAATCAACGAAACCCAACTAGGGGCCTAGATGCTTTCACTGGCATTGATAATTTCCATTGTGGCCTCATTCTGGTTGTCTTGTGGGTCGGCCAGCTTAATTAACAGAACTATATATAAATCAAAACCATAGTAGTCATGCATATGCAAATTAAATGGATCGAGTCAGGGGCTTAAACTTAAATAACTATAGACTTTAGGGTTATTATTTGCATCGAGCTCTAGTTAGGGTTTGCATGCGCGGAGCTCCATCAAGATATATATTAGGGTTTGGAGGAGCGAATCGGAGCTCGGCCGGGTTAGGGTTTGGAGCGGAGCTCAGGATATTAGGATATCAACATTGGTGTATGTATATAAATATATGAAAATTCTTGTCACACTAATAATGTCAATATATCAAAATTCAGATATATATCAAAAATCATAGCACCAATAAAGTGAATCTTTTCAATTATGAAGATTCAAATATATTTCTTCAATATTATTTTCTACAACTATATTGTTTAATTTTCTATATTGTATTACTTAATATATATATACACTCTACAATTTTTCTATATATTATAGTAAAATACAATTTTTCTATATATTATAGTAAAATACAATTTTTCTACTTGTCTACATTTGTATCTATTTTTCTACATTTTTTCTATGCCGAAAAAAATAATATGCACACACATCACACACACACGCACTCACACACAGTACTCACTCACACACATGATGTACACACACATACACACTCACTCACTCTGGCGAGGTCGAGGATGGAGAGGATGACAACGTACGGCGACTCCGGCGAGGACGAGATGACATGGACGTGGGTCCTGAGCGGGTGGTGGACGGCGAAGAGGGGGTCGGAGACGATGGCGCGCGGACGACGGGGCGAGCCGACCGGTCAGAGATCGATGAGCGCGCACGGAGAGCAGCAGGCGATGGCCCGGGGATGAGAGAGGATGTGGCCTGGCTAGATCTGGTGAGGATGAAGGCGGAGTGGCCGCACGCACGGGGCCACGGTGTGAGGAGGCGAGGCCAGCGGGGCTGCGGTCGCGGTAATGACGACGGCGGCAAAGAGGCATGACTGGATCCGACGGCGGCGATGAAAGGCGGAGTGGCCACACGGCAGGGTCGGGGCTAAGTGCTGTGGCATGATGAGGCAAGGTCGGTGGGGACCGCCGGCAGCGAAGAACGAAGAGGCGCAGCAGCAGCATGTGGCTTGGGGATCGGGCGGAGAGATGGTGGAGTAAGAAGGGAGAAGGCCCCCGGAATATAATGGTCAGACCTTTAGTCCTGGGTACGGCCACGGACCGGGACTAAAGAACCTTTAGTCCCAGGTGGTAATTAAAACCAGGACTAAAGGTTTAACCTTTAGTACCGGTTTTAGTCACCACCAGGGACTAAAGGTTATTTTTGGCGCATCGCGAAGACGTAGTGCATCTTTAGTCTCGTGTGGTAGATCTACCCAGGACTAAAGGTGGACTGCAGTTTCGCTTCCCTCCAGTTTGTAGCCGTTTTTTCTTTTTTAATATATTTTTTATAAATATGTTGAGAGTTGTTAATTTTCTAGTAAAAAATATTATCCAAAAAATTACAAAAGAAATTTCTGGCCTTGGTTTTGCTTTATTGTACATAAAAAAATCTATAACCTAAACTCTTTTGTTTTACCCTATAAATATTTAACATACTATAAATAATAATCACAATTTCGATGATGCAAAAATATAGTACTTAATTAAAATCATTAAAACTATTGCTTTTCGACGGTAAATTTGTTTTCACATCATATTAATGTTAATCATTTGTTTTTTCATCACACATTGTCCACATGCGCGATAGGATCTAAGCAAAAATTCATTTAAACTATAGAAAATATGAAAACACGACAGAAAAATCTGAAGTCACTATTATTAAATAATAGGTCTAATTAATACACACTATTAAACATCACCATATCAAGTGGGAATATCAATGAACTTCTTCTTGACGTATGTCCCTTGCTTATGATCACGCCGTAACCATGGAGTGTTCTCATTATTTAGAAGGATGCTTGGGTCATTGCTCACTGTGAAGGGTGGAATTCCATCATTCTTTTCATAATCTTCTGATATGTCTGACTTGTCCTTGATTCCCACGATGTTTCTTTTCCCTGAAAGAACTATGTGGCGCTTTGGCTTATTGTCTGAGTTTTCATTTTTCCCTTTCTTCGGTTTGGTAGATATGTCCTTCACATAGAACACCTGATTCACATCCTTGGCTAGGACAAATGGTTCGTCTCTGTACCCAAGATTATTGAGGTCCACTGTTGTCATTCCGTACTGATGGTCCACTATTACCCCACCTCTGGTCACCTTCACCCATTGGCATCAAAACAAAGGGACCTTAGAAAAAGGTCCACAGTCTAGTTCCCTTGGAATAAAGTCAGGAATAAACACCAATCGGGTTAAGGTCAGGAATAAAGTCAACACAGAACTCAATGACCTCCTCTATTCTATAGCCCTTGGAGATGCTTCCTTCTGGCCGAGCATGGTTGTGAACATATTTCTCTAGGACTCCCATGAACCTCTCAAAGGGGAATATGTTATGTAGGAACACAAGACCGAGAATACTAATCTCTTTGACCAGGTGAACTAGGAGGTGTGTCATAATATTAAAGAAGGATGGCAGGAACACCAACTCAAAGCTGACAAGACATTGGACCACATCATTCTATAGCTTTGCTAGATGCACTGGATTGATTGCCTTCTGAGAAATTGCGTTGAGGAATGCACATAGCTTCATGGTGGCTAATCGTACATTTTGTGGTAGAATCCCTCTCAATGCATTTAGAAGTAATTGCGTCATAAGCACGTGGTAGTCATGAGACTTTAAGTTTAGGAATTTCTTCTCTGCCACATTTATTATCCCCTTTATATTTGAGGAGAAGCCAGATGGGACCTTAATGCTGCTTAGGCATTCAAACATGCTTTCCTTCTCTACTTTGCTAAGAGTGTAGCTAGCAGGACTTTAGTAATGGCGTCCATCATCTGCCTTCTCTGGATGCAGGTTGTCTCGTTCTTTCAAACACTGTAGGTCCTGTCATGCTTCCAGTGTGTCCTTAGGCTTCCCATACACACCCATGAAGCCTAGTAGGTTCACACAAAGATTCTTCATCAGCTGCATCACATTGATCACGCTGCGGACCTCCACGACTTGCCAATAGGGTAGCTCCCAAAATATGGACTTCTTCTTCCACATGGGTGCATATCCATTAGCGTCATTTAGAATAGGTTGGCTGCCAGGTCCCTTCCCAAAGACTACTTGTACATCCTTGACCATATTGAATACATCCTCACCACTACAGTTGTCAGGCTTTGTTCGGTGCTCTGCCTTACTTTTAAAATGCTTGCCTTTCTTTCTTAGGGGGTGATTCAAAGGAAGAAATCGACGATGACCAATACACACGACCTTCCAACATTTTTTTCAAATATATACTTTCGATGTCATCAAAATAGTGAGTGCATGCATTATATCCCTTGTTTATCTGTCTTGAAAGATTACTAAGAGCAGGCCAATCATTGATTGTTATGAACAATAATGTTCATAGGTCAAAGTGTTTCTATTTGTGATCATCCAACACATGTATGCCTAGTCTATTCCACAAAAGTTGAAGTTCCTCAACTAATGGCCTCAGGTACACATCAATGTCAATGCCAGGTTGCTTCGGCCCTTGGATGAGCACTAGCATCATAATGAACTTCCGCTTCATGCATAGCCAGGGAGGAAGGTTGTAGATACATAGAGTAATAGGCCAAGTGCTATGACTGCTGCTCTGCTCCCTGAAAGGATTCGTGCCATCCGTACTTAAAGCAAACCTGAAGTTTCTTACGTCATTTGCAAACTTCAGGAATTCTCTATCGATTGCTCTCCATTGGGACCCATCAGTGGGGTGTCTCAACATATCATCTACCTTACGGTCTTCTTTGTGCCATCGCAACTACTTTGCATGCTCTTTGTTTCTGAACAAACGTTTCAAGCGTGGTATTATAGGAGCATACCACATCACCTTGGTAGGGATTCTCTTCCTAGGATGTTGTTCGTCGCCCTCAACATCACCAGGGTCATCTTGCCTGATCTTATACTGCGATGCATGGCATGCTGGGCATGCATCCAAATTCTCTTACTCCTTGTCGCGGTAGAGGATACAGTCGTTAGGACATGCATGTATCTTCTAGATTTCTAATCCAGAGGGCAGACAATATGTTTTGCTTTGTATGTAGTGGTGAGCAATTCGTTATCCTTCAGGAGCATCTTCTTTGTGATTTTCAGTAACTCCCCAAATCCTTTGTTGGATACACCATTCTTTTCCTTCCATTGCAGCAATTCCAGTGTGGTACCCAACTTTTTCTGCCCATCTTCGCAAGTTGGGTATAGCAATTTCTTATGATCCTCTAGCATGCGCTCGAACTTGATCTTCTCCTTTTCAATTTCCCATTCTCTCTGTGTATCATGAATGGCCTAACCAAGATCATCAGCAGGCTCATCTTCTGCCGCTACCTCTTCTTCATCAGCTTCCCCCATTGTTGTATCATCAAAGGCACCGTATTTAGCAAACCCACGAATAATGTTGTCATCATCCCCTTCTTCTTCATCTTCTTCCATTATAACCCCGCTTTCTCCGTGCTTGGTCCAACAAATATAGTTTGGCATGAAACCCGACCTAAACAAGTGTTCATGAAGGGTCCTTGAGGAAGCATAATCCTTCACTTTCTTACATAGAACACATGGGCAGCACATGAAACCATTCCGCGTGTTTGCCTTGGCCATACTTATGAAATCATGCATGCCCTCAATGAACTCTTGGGAGTGGCGGTCAGTGTTGTACATCAATTGCTAGTTCATCTGCATTACATGAGGTACTAGTACCATATCAAAAACTTTAACATAATTAATTAATAACCCAAATTACACAACATGCATGATTGGTAGTTAATTAAAAGATCCAAAATATAAATCACTCAACATGATTAATTAATATCTTATACCACAGCTGCTTCACTCTCGAACATTAATTTATTAAAGCCTTGATACAATGTAGACAATTTCAAATAGCACTAAACAAACTAAACCTATAATGCACTTTAGCAGAATAAGGATTTCACGACCAATTCCAACTAAAATAGATAGATCATTCGTCAGTTCATCATCGATGGGCTTCTTTTGCTGGTTCACTCCCTCATCATACATAGGTGCACTCACGTCAGTCGCCTTTGCAAGAGATTTTTGGACGTGCTCAACATACTCTTCCTTCCAGTACCAACCGTTACATGATCCAGTGCCATCCCACTGAAATTACAACACCAAATCAAGAACTTTAATCAAAATCATCACGAAAAATGGCTACAAACCATAAAAAAATATGACCAAAAAAGAACTCACATTGCGATCTGGACACGTATAGAAGATGCACCCATGGTTGGCACCCTTCTTCCTCAACCTGTACTCCAACATAGTCTTCTGCCCACACTTGCCGCACGCAATGAGAGGGAGGTCCGGCCTCAGTCGCTAAGGAACCCCATGCGAGGCCGAAGACCCGGAAGCAGTCGTCATCTACTCTCTATACTCATTTTCATCAACTACTATAAATTTCTCATTTTCTAAACCATGAAATTAAATGAGCTATGTACTAGCAAACAAAGGTGGATACTTGCTTAATTTTGATCAACTACTTTAAGCTTTCTTCTTCTACAAATGCAAACTATCAAGTGAGTTTGAGCTCAAATGGTGTTTAAATCCAAAAAAGTCTACCATTCTTTCTAATTTAAAAACCTTAAATTTTTCTATTTCTAAACCATAAAATGAGCTAAATATACTAGCAATGAAAGGTGCATACTAGTTCTGATGAACTACTATAAGCTTCCTTCATCTACATATGCAAACTATCAAGTGATTTTGATCTCAAATGGCATATAAATAAAAAAAATCCACCATTGTTTCCAATCTAAAAAATAACAAATTTCTCTATTTCTAGACCACAAAATGAGCCTTGCTAGTGATGAAACATGAGAGAACAAAGTTGCTAACCTTTAGAACCGAAGAATGGATGGAGGAATCGAATGAAGTCTTTCACCAAGCATGAACTCCTCCTGCACAAGCAAGAATAGAGCTGGAGACGAGCAAGAATAGAGAGCTTTGAAATAGCTCGGGCTAGGGGTCGAAGGAGAAAGTATATAGCCCGGGACCTGTAGTCCTGGTTTGTAGTTGAAACCTGGATTACACATTGATTTATAGTCCCAGTTGGAGCCACCAACCGAGATTAAAGGTTTAGTCACGGCTAGTAGCTCCAACCGGCACTAGAGGATGACCTTTAGTCCTAGTTGGATCTACCAACCGGGACTAAAGGTCCCCTTCTGCAAAAGCCTGCGCAAGCCTACGGTGCTAGTCGTTGGGCAGGGGACTTTAGTCCCAGTTGGTGGATCCAACCGAGACTAATCCTCTCTTTATTCCCGGGTCCAAATATGGCCAAGACTAAAGCTAAAAACCAATGCAAACGAAAAGTCTGTTCTCTACTAGTGTAGCTACTTCTTTGGACGAACATGCTTGCACGCCAGTAAAGCTATTGATTCCCGTAGGAACATTTTTCTACCAGTATACACATGTGCCTGTGATTAGTTTTTCACTATGGGGCTTCAGACAAGTTGAGTATATCAAAACCAAAACAATCCATCTACCATAGCCAGTATCGTGGATAGTGTGAACCAGTGAGGTTGGTCACTCAATTTTTTTTATTTCTTAACTTTTTTTTGAAAATATTAATTCACATTTACGTTCCTTAAAGACCTATTTCCAAATTTCAAAACACCAGGGGTGAGCGCCCTTAGCTTTTGGCACTGAGGTAACAGATCTTGGCACCATAAACCATGGCACCGAGCCTCGAGACCTGGGTGTTGACGTAGCTTGTAGCACCTGGTGTTAAGGACAAAACCAGATACACACCATATGTGTGCCCAGGAATTCAAATCACACATATAGTTACAAATGAAGGGGTAATATCAAAGACAATGCCTTTATTACATAGCGCATAAATATTTATTACAAAAGACATAGTCTTACTTTACAGTATATACTATAACTCTATTCTTTTGGTGAAGCCTCCAACACCATAGGAATCATCAACTGGTTGATCACAAGCCTAACACCTTTTAGAAAACTCCACTAAAGAACCTCTATCTGGTACCCATCTGGGATTTTGCCAAAGTATTGAAATAAAACAAGCGTAAGCTACTACCGCTTAGCAAGCATAACATGAGGGGATGCAGGCTCAAAAGGCTTGACACGGCTGAACTACGGTAAGCACTTTTAATTGGTCATATTTTATTATTAATCATAAGTTGCTAAGTTATGCTTAGGCTCCCAAATATGAATAATTAGAGATATCAACAATTTTAATCATAACCCAAACCATCCAAGTAACCAACTATTCAATAAGGATCCAGGCCACTCATGTCCATGAGCACGACTGATATACCAGTTTTACACTCTACAGAGGTTGTACACTTTCACCATGAGTCGTTTTGCCCATATGCCCGGGTTAATTACTCCCAAAACACTTCTAAGGTGAGCAAGTAGGGTACACTACGAAGCTTTTCCCCAGTTGTTCTAATAAGGAGCAGCCGCTAAGGATTCCATCTCCCAAGTGTTATGGAGTCATCTCCAGAAATGGCACTAATACTCTCAACATAATACACACCCTGGGGATGAGGTCCATACCCAGCCTGGTATGACCGTCTTGCCCTTTTGGTAAACTGCTACAAACTAAAAAGAGCAAGGTACTGGACTAAGACCAGAGCCATGTGGTCCTCATGGTTGTACTGTAAGTCCTGGGTTGCCACTTAAAGATGAATCCTTATGGAGAGAAACTAGAGCACCACAAGAAAAGGCCCAATGCTCTAGCCCCCTTAGTTCCATGTTGCTAAAAAGCATCTTTTAATACCATGTTGCATATATCTTTAATTGTATTCTTTAATCAATATTAGTTGGAGCAAACTGAGCATACTACCCACATGCAAAACCCATAGGTAAATCAAGGACATGATAATCAATATCAAGGTAAATAGACTCCAAGCGGTTCATTAACATATGCATATGAATTAGATTGCATTAAAGTGAATAGGTAACAAGGAGCCTCATATTATACTTGCCTTAATTCAATGTATCGCTGCTGGTCTTGATCTTCAAAGAGTTGCTCCAGATCACCAACACAAAACTCACTGTCTACTCGAGATCAAACAGCACCACACAGGCATCCATACACACATGCATAGTAAACAAATATAAACTAATTAGAACAATACACCAAACAGTAGAAATAGAAGTTAAAAAGGTTTGAAAACTGTTCTACGCGAGCTTACGAACACGCAGACACGAGAATCACTCAAATCGGAGTAAAAACAGAGATTCTACACTTAAAACAAGATTCAGTGGCAGTTTGGTAGTTTTTAAAATGAACCTATACGTAATTTTGATTATAAACATGAGGTCTCACCTATAAAACTATCTCTATGGATGGCAGCTCCTATTCCTATAAAGTACAGGGCTTAAAATGGAAGAAAAAGGACTTGCTTTGAAATATTCTTGTAAGAGAGTGGACTGTGGGTTGATTTCAAAGAAAATCAGGGGCCTTTTTGCAAAATTGTTGGCACCGGCGGAGTTAACTAGGTCATCACTAGCAAGGAGCCACGTGGTGGATCGGCATAGGTGGGTTCACGGTGAACCGGTTGGCGTGGGACAGTGGACCAAGTCCACCACTGTGCTGTGGACCGAAGGGGTACGAATTAACGCGATCTAATCATGACCGTTGATCGGAACAGGGATGGCTGTGGTGGTTCCGGGGCTCAAGCTGGCCAGAATAGAGGGCCGTGCAGTGGTCGTCCATTGCTGCCGACGAAGCTCGTCGATGAAGCTCAGAAAACTAGATACGGGCCACGGTTCACTATATCACGAAACGAGGGCACCAGGCGAGCGAGGGGATGATGGCGAGCTCACCTATGGTATTATCGACGATAGAGGAGGCACGGAGATGACGCGTGGCTTGGTGGGGCGACGGCGGACGACGGCGCTAGGTTTTTGGCTCGACGTGGCGGCGCTACGAGGTGGCGGTCACTCCAAAACACGATAGGGAGGGCGGCACGGTGCAGACATCGGTATTTAAGGCCAGGAAGCTGCTTGGAGTGCAAGGCAAGGCGACATGGGGCGGACGCGGACTCCATCGGCGGTGACGGTTGATTCCTGTTCTTGGACAAAAGGAAGAAGACGGCGCGTGGCTGACAAGAGGGCCCGTGGTGGCAGCGGGTGAGAGTGGAGAGAAGAGGGGGAGCATGGCCTGTGCGCAATTGGGCCGGCGTGCTGGGCCGAGGGAGAGGAGGAGAGCGGCGATGCGATGTTGGGCTGCCGAGCGAAGCTAGGCTATGGCTGGGGCCTTCAGGCACGAGTGGGAGAGAGGAAGGGAGCACTTGGGCTGGCTCGGCCCATGTGAAGGAGTGAGGGGAAGGAGGAGTGAGCAGGCCGGGCTGTAGTAGGCCATGGGCCAGAAGGGGAGAGAGCTTGCTCTTTTCTTTTTCCTAATACTTTTTCAAATAGGTTTTGAATTCATTTTGAATTTTGGATTCAACCACTCATTGCAATAGATCAAATGCACCAGCATGTATGCACATCCATGTTGCTACTCCTTATGATGAATTTTATTTTAATGAAAAATTATTATTTCCCTATGTTTTCATGAACATAAAAATTCAAAATTGCCTCAATTTACATCTGTTTCAAAATGAGCAAATTTTAGGGTGTTACAATTCTACCCCCTTAAGATGAATCTCATCCCCGAGATTTGGAAGACATTGCCTCAAAAAGTTGTGGATACTCCGCCTTTAGATCCTCTTCTCTTTCTCAAGTAGCCTCCTCCTCGGAGTATCGATTCCATTGAACCTTGCACATCCTGATCACCTTACTCCGAGTAACTCTCTCAGCTGTTTCTAAGATCTTGACTGGATACTCTTTGTAGGTAAGATCCTCTTTCACATTGAGCTCCTCCAAAGGTATTTGTTCCTCCGACACACGCAAACACTTCTTCAGTTGAGACACATGGAATACATCATGTACCCCAGACAAGCTCTCTAGCAATTCCACTGATAAGCCACTTCTCCTTTTCTTTCTAGAACCTTAAACAGACCAATGTAGCAAGGTGCTAACTTGCCCTTCACATTAAACCGCTTTATGCCTTTCATGGGTGACACTTTGAGGTAGACATAATCTCCAGGTACAAATACCAACTCTCTTCTTCGTGTGTCAGCATAACTCTTCTACCATGACTGTGCCACTCTTAAGTTTTGTCTGATAGTCTGCACTTGCCTTTCAGCATCCCTGAGGATCTCAGGTCCAAACACTTGACTTTCTCCTATCTGGTTCCAGAATAATGGAGTTTTGCACTTTCTACCATATAGTGCCTCGAATGTGCCATCTTGAGACTCTTCTGGTAACTATTGTTGTAGGAGAATTTAGCATAAGACAAACTCTTATCCCAACTCATACCATAGTGCAAAGCACAAGCTCTCAATATATCATCTAAGATCTAATTGGTTCTCTCTGTTTGTCCATCAGTTTGTGGATGATAAGATGAGCTGAAGTTCAACTTAGTGTCCATAGACTCATGCAATTTCTTCCAAAAGTGTGATGTAAACTGAGTACCTCTATCTAACACAATCTTCTTAGGAACTCCATGCAAACATACTATCCATTGCATGTATAATTTTGCCAACTTTGCACCCATATATGTAGTCTTGATTGGTATGAAGTGAGCAACCTTAGTCAATCGATCTACTATTACCCAAATTGAGTCATAACCACTCTGTGTTCGTGGTAATCCAACAATAAAATCCATACCAACTTCTTCCCACTTCCACTCAGGTATCTTCATAGGTTGAAGTAAACCCGCTGGTCTTTGATGTTCTGCCTTAACTCGCTAACATGTGTCACATATTGCTACATACTCGGCCACATCTCTTTTCAAACCATACCACTAGTACTTCTCCTTTAGATCTAGGTACATCTTAGTACTACCTGGATGGATAGAGTATGCTGAGTCATGAGCTTTTCTTAGAATCATCTCTCGAATGGACTTGATCTCTGGCACACCTATTCTCTTTTCGAACCACACTGTCCCCTGATCATCCAATCAAAAACCCGATGCTTTGCCAATTGTGATAAGTTTCGCTATCTCCTTGATTTTCTCATCTTCCAACTGACCCTTGCAGATCTCTTGTTCAAGTGTAGGTTCCACTTCCAATTCCATCGCATTAGCAACTATTCCCAAATTAAGATGCTCGTATTCAGCACATAACTCCTTAGGTAACTATGTCAGTAGAGCTGCATTAACATAGCTCCTTCGGCTTAGAGCATCAGCTACAACATTTGCCTTGCCAGGGTGATAGTGTACCTCAAGATCATAGTCCTTGATTAGCTCTAACCAACGTCGTTGCCTCAGGTTCAGCTCTGACTGAGTGAAGATATACTTCAAACTCTTGTGGTCTGTATAAATATCACACTTATGCCCAATAGGATAATGCCTCCAAATGTTCAATGCATGAACCACAGCTGCTAACTCCAAATCATGAGTCAAATAATTTAGTTCATGCTTCCTTAGTTGCCTAGATGCATAAGCCACTACTCATCCTTCTTGCATAAGAACACAACCCAGACCAAGTCAAGATGCATCACAGTAGATGGAGTAACTCTTGTTTAGATCTACTAGTACCAGCACCCGAACTGTAGTCAACCTTTTCTTCAACTCTTCAAAACTAGCTTGGCATTGCTTAGTCCATACAAACTTAGCATTCTTCTCAAGTAGAGATGTCATAGGCTTGGCAATCTTAGAAAAACCTTCAATGAACCTCCGATAATATCCGGCCATTCCTAGGAAACTCTGGACTTCACTTACATCCCGAGATGAATTCCAACTCAACACATCACTAACCTTCTTGGGATCCATAGCTACTCCACCATTAGAGATAACATGCCCAAAAAAAGAGACTTCCTTGAGCTCGAACTCACACTTGCTTAGTTTAGCATACAGTTGATGTTCTCTAAGTTTCTGCAGAACTAATCTCAAATGCTCTTCATGTTTTGCCTCTATTTTGGAGAAGACTAGAATATCATCATTGAAGACCACAACAAACTTCTCGAGATATTCCATAAACACCTTATTCATCATATACATGAAGTATGCAGAGGCATTAGTCAATCCAAAAGACATAACCGTGTACTCATATAATCCATACCAAGTAGTAAAGGCAGTCTTGGGAATGTCTGATGAACGAATCCTTAACTGATGATAACCAGAGCAAAGATCAATCTTGGAGAACACACAAGCACCTCGTAATTGATCAAACAGATCATCAATTCTAGGCGAAGGATACTTGTTCTTAATGGTTACCTCATTGAGAGAGCGATAATCCTCACACATCCTCTGTGTACCATCTTTCTTATCAACAAATATAACTGGGGCTCCCCATGGTGAAGAACTAGGATGTATGAAACTTTTACCCTGTCGCTCCTTTAACTGTTTCTTAAGTTCTTCTAGTTCATTGACTCCCATCTGATATGGTCTCTTAGCTATAGGTGCAGTTCTAGGCAAAAGCTCAATAATAAACTGAATATCATGATCTGGCGGCATACCCGGCAAATCATCAGGAAAAACATCTAGAAACTCATTAACAACCTTGGTCTTATCTATGGTTGCACTTTCCATCTGATTGACACTGCACACCTCTCCTATCATTGTAGTTGCCTTGCATATAACTTCCTCTCCTGACTTGGATGTCAAGTGTACTATACCATTCTCACATTGGATAATAGCCTTTCGTGGATTTAGCCAATCCATTCCAAGAATTACATCTATGCTTGAAGACATCAGCACAATCGAATTTGCCAAAAACTCTACCCCCCTTATTTCAACTCTTACACTAGGACACATTAGAGTAGCTTGCATATCCCCACAAGGTGAGTCAACTAACATATGTTTCTTCATAGGACATTTTGGTATATTGTGCTCCTTAACAAAACGATGTGCAATGAAGGAATGTGAAGCACCAGAATCAAACAAAACTGATGCAGGGCTAGAGTTGACTATACACTTGCCAAACACAACATCTAGGGCTTCTTGTGCAGATTCTATCATCACATAATTGACTCTGCCTTGCACATGGTTCTGCTATCTGTGGTTTACATTCTGGGGCTGCTGCTTGTTCGGCTTCTTCGGGCACTGACTTGCATAGTGATTGGGTTCACCACAGCAGTAGCACTTCTTGCCTGAAGAGAGAGTGTTGGGCACACTATTCTTCATCGGGGAGTTGATGAGGGGTTCTTGGAATGGACTCTGGTTCACATACTGTTGCTCTTGCTGGTATTGAGGGAGTTGTTGAGGAGGATCAAAATCGCACTGACTAGTTGGTTCCTGGTACCTCTACTAAAATTCTTGCTGGGAAGTGTAGCGGGGGCATGTGTTGCTACCTACAGATTGGCTTTGAATTCTCCTTTTCTTCTCTTCCATTTCCCGACGCTTATTCTCAATCAAAATGGCTCTATTCACCAAAGTTTGGAAGTCATGATACACAACAGTCATCAACTGTAATTGAAGTCCATCATTTAATCCTTTCAAGAAGCATTTTTGTTTCTTGGCATCATTAACCACCTCTCCTAGAGCATAACATGATAGCTAAGTGAATTTGTTATGATACTCACACACTGTCATGGAACCTTGTTTCAAGTTGAGGAACTCCTCCTTGATCTCCACCAAGCCTTCTGGAACATGATAAGATCTAAAGGTAGTCTTGAAATCTTCCCAACAAATCTGATTTACATCTTTCTCAATCTGAAAGAATTCCCACCAGTCTGAAGCTACTCCTTGAAGATGACTGGAAGCATAAAGTACTTTCTGATGGTCATTACACTAAGCTATGTTAAGTTGTCGCTTCACAGCTCTAAGCCAGTCATCAGCTTCTAGTGGGTCGCTTGCATGAGAGAGTGTCTGCGGATATCCCTTCATAAATTCACCACGCTTGTCTCTTGGTGGTGCTTGATGTGGGTTGATGCATACATTCTGAACATAGGTCTGTAACAATTGAGTCTGTGTCATCATAGATTGCTCTATAGTTGGAGGATTTGGTGGCGATCGATTAGCATTGGGGGCATTCGTTCTAGCATCACGTGAAGCACTTCTCCTAGTAGAAACCATCTGTTTGCAACATTTAGCACAATTATTGGTTGTAATCCATGATCCGGAATTAGTTTACATGATAAAATAATCAATCCAAAATTTTTTGGACGAGAACTACCAGTAGCAGTTTAGAAAGACAGCCATATCTCAAGTTTCAGAAATCATATGAAGACGGGCCTTATATGGCTGGAAAGCTTATGAAATTCCCTACAACTTTTGTATAAACCACCTTGCTAGATTCTGAGGTTAAGTTAGTCGAAAACAGGGCGCAACCGAAACTATTCAGACTCCCACAACTTGTAGAGGTCATAACTCCCAAACCATAACAGATATGAAGGTGATTCCAGTGTCATTAGAAAGATACAGAAGTCTACTTTCATCCATAAAACTTTCATGACTTTTGGCATCTACCTTTGGAGGTATGACCCAATGAACACTGACTGCTCAGAAAACAGCATGCGTAGAGACGAGAAAAACCAACCCAACTAACTAATCATTGGCCCTTATGCCTTATCATGTAAACTAAATGAAATCGTGAGCATAACCTACAAAATCATTGCAATCAATGCAAAGATCCAAATCAAGCATGAACATCCAGACAACCATTCAAACATTGAAGGTTCACAATTCAAGCATTAGGACTCAATGACTCTACTCATGTTACTAGCGTTCTTGTTGTATCAAGAGCTCAAAACTCTACAGCTTCACCTTCATGTTGCGCAAGAATGTGGTAAGTGATATCTCTAAAAACAATTCAAAGCAAGGATGGAGATAGGGACAAGAATTTGTACCACAAGGAGGAGATGAACAGCAAAGACAAGAATATAGTATAGGAGAAAATAGCAAGGTTTATAGACCAAGGATTTCATAGCAAATTCTGAACCTTAAAACGACCATTTTCTAACTAGGCTTGCGTCCTACAGTCAACATAGCTCTGATACCACTTTGTATCACCCAGTTTTAAGGACAAAACCAGATACACACCATATGTGTGCCTAGGAATTCAAATCACACATATAGTTACAAATGAAGGGGTAATATCAAAGACAATGCCTTTATTACATAGCGCATAAATATTTGTTACAAAAGACAAAGTCTTACTTTACAGTATATACTATAACTCTATTCTTCTGGCGAAGCCTCCAACACCACAGGAATCGTCAACTGGTTGATCACAAGCCTAACACCTTTTAGAAAACTCCACCGAAGAACCTCCATCTAGTAGCCATCTGGGATTTTGCCAAAGTATTGAAATAAAACAAGCGTAAGCTACTACCGCTTAACAAGCATAACATGAGGGGATGCAGGCTCAAAAGGCTTGACACGGCTGAACTGCGGTAAGCACTTTTAGTTGGTCATATTTTATTATTAATCATAAGTTGCTAAGTTATGCTTAGGCTCTCGAATATGAATAATTAGATATATCAGCAATTTTAATCATAACCCAAACCATTCAAGTAACCAACTATTCAGTAAGGATCCAGGCCGCTCGTGTCCGTGAGCACGGCTAATATACCAGTTTTACACTCTACAGAGGTTGTACACTTTCACCATGAGTCATGTTGCCCATATGCCCGGGTTAATTACTCCCAAAACACTTCCAAGGTGAGCAGACAGGGTACACTACGAAGCTTTTCCCCAGTCGTTCTAATAAGGAGCAGCCATAAGGATTCCAACTCCCAAGTGTTATGGAGTCATCTCCAGAAATGGCACTAATACTCGTAGGATAATACACACCCTGGGGATGAGGCCCATACCTTGCCTAGTACACCCCTCTTGCCCTTTCGATGAACTGCTACAAACTAGAAAGATCAAGGTACCGGAATGAGACCAGAGCCATGTGGTCCTCATGGTTGTACTGTAAGTCCTGCGTTGCCACTTAAAGATGAGTCCTTATGGAGAGAAACTAGAGCACCATAAGAAAAGGCCCAATGCTCTAGCCCCCTTGGTTCCATATTGCTAAAAAGCATCTTTTAATACCATGTTGCATATATCTTTAATTGTATTCTTTAATCAATATTAGTTGGAGCAAACTGAGCATACTACCCACATGCAAAACCCATAGGTAAATCAAGGACAGGATAATCAATATCAAGGTAAATAGACTCCAAGCGGTTCATTAACATATGCATATGAATTGAGATTGGATTAAAGTGAATAGGTAACAAGGAGCCTCATATTATACTTGCCTTAATTCAATGTATCGCTGCTGGTCTTGATCTTCAAAGAGTTGCTCTAGATCACCAACACAAAACTCACTATCTACTCGAGATCAAACAGCACCACACCAGCATCCATACACACATGCATAGTAAACAAATATAAACTAATTAGAACAATACACCGAATAGTAGAAATAGAAGTTAAAAAGGTTTTAAAACTGTTCTACGCGAGGCTACGAACACGCAGACGCGAGAATCACTCAAATCGGAGTTAAAACAGAGATTCTACACTTAAAACAAGATTCAGGGGCAGTTTTGTAGTTTTTAAAATGGACCTATACGTAATTTTGATTATAAACACGAGGTCTAACCTATAAAACTACCTTTGTGGACGGCGGCTCCTATTTCTATAAAGTACAGGGCTTAAAATGGAAGAAAAAGGACTTGCTTTGAAATATTCTTGTAAGAGAGTGGACTGCGGGTTGATTTCAAAGAAAATCAGGGGCCTTTTCGCAAAACCATTGGCGCCGGCGGAGTTGACTGGGTCATCACTAGCATGGAGCCACATGGCGGATCGGCATAGGCGGGTTCACGGTGAACCGGCTAGCGTGGGACAGTGGACAAAGTCCACCACTGTGCTGTGGACCGAAGGGGTACGAATTAACGCGATCTAATCATGCCCGTTGATCGGAATAGGGACGGCTGTGGTGATTCTGGGGCTCAGGCTAGCCAGAATAGAGGGCCGCGCGGCGGTCCGCCATTGCCGGCGATGAAGCTCAGCGACGAAGCTCGGAAAACTGGATACGGGCCACGGTTCACTATATCACGAAACGAGGGCACCTGGCAAGCGAGGGGATGATGGCGAGCTCACCTATGGTATTATCGACGGCAGAGGAGGCACGGAGACGACACGTGGCTTGGCGGGGCGACGGCGGACCGCGGCGCTAGGTTTTTGGCTCGACGCGGCGGCGCTACGAGGTGGTGGTCACTCCGGAACGTGATAGGGAGGGCGGCGCGGTGCAGACATCAGTATTTAAGGCCAGGAAGCTGCTTGGAGCGCAAGGCAAGGCGACACGGGGCTGACGCGGACTCCATTGGCGGCGGAGGTAGAGTCTTGTTCCGGGACGGGAGGAAGAAGACGGCGCGCGGCTGACAAGCGGGCCTAGGTGGCAGCGGGTGAGAGTGGAGAGAAGAGGGGGAGCGTGGCCTGCGCGCAGTTGGGCCAGCGTGCTGGGCCGAGGGAGAGGAGGAGAGCGGAGATGCGGTGCTGGGCTGCCGAGTGAAGCTGGGCTGCGGCTAGGGCCTTCGGGCGCGAGGGAGGGAGAGGAAGGGAGTGCTTGGGCCGGCTCGGCCCACGTGGAGGAGTGAGGGGAAGGAGGAGAGAGCAGGCCGGGCTGGAGCAGGCCATGGGCTAGAAGGGGAGAGGGCTTGCTCTTTTCTTTTTCCTAATACTTTTTTCAAATAGGTTTTGAATTCATTTTGAATTTTGGATTCAACCACTCATTGCAATAGATCAAATGCACCAGCATGTATGCACATCCATGTTGCTACTCCTTATGATGAATTTTATTTTAATGAAAAATTATTATTTCCCTATGTTTTCATGAACACAAAAAATCAAAATTACCTCAATTTACATCTATTTCAAAAGGTGCAAATTTTAGGGTGTTACATAGGTAGAGCTTGTTGCCACAACGCACGGCGCCGACTTCAACGCCATGCCTTGTGGCGCCGAATTTTGGCTAGCTAAATTCTACTGTGACTTGAACATTCAGAATTTTACTACGACTTGGACATTTTGAATTTTGGCTAGCCAAATTCTAAAATGTTTGAGTCATAGTAAAATTCCAATGCCTAGGTTAGCCAAATTCTAAACCAGGGGGCGCCAAGGTTCGGTGTCAAACTCTGGCAACAACAACGCCACATTGTCCCGCCACGCCACCTAGACCTCGAGGCTCGGCATCATGTCCTGTGATGCCAATACGTGTTACCTCGGCGCCATGGCTCTTGGCACCGACCTTAGCGTCCATATCTGGAATAAGGTCGCCCAAGAGTATAAATATGAATATTTTAAAAAAAGGGTTAAAAACAAAAGGTTGGGTTGGTCTCCCAATGCAGCAACGTCTACACCCATTCACTTGTGGGCAAGTTTGGCTACCCCCAACTAAACTTTAGTCAACTAAACGTGTGAACTAAACATTAGTCCCCAACCCAACTAGCCATTACTGCATTAGTTGGTAAAAGTGGACCAATGTAAACTAAAAGGTGGATATGAGTCTATGTCCAAAGAATCTTTTTGCTTTTAGTTCATGCATCTAAACATATTAGACTAAAACAGGTATACCTAAACTTTAGTACAACTGAATGTTAGTGCACCTAAACTTTACTTTTAGGTGATCCAAATAGGGCCTAGGCTGCCGCCGCCATCTCATCACCTAGAGCTTTCATCTTGGCGAAGTATTCAGCGGCGCTTGAATTTCCTTTCTTCGTTGTCGCTAGCGCGATGCGCAGGTTGACAGTGCGTGCACGAGTTTGGGATGCGTACATCCCCTCGATGATGTTCCATGCCTCCGCAGCTGTGTTGCACGTAGCAACTTGTGTCATCACGTCCTTGGACAGGGATGACAGGAGGAAGCTGAGCAATTGCTGATGAGCTGCATCCCATTCTTCAAACGCCGGGTTCGGCGTCTTCAATTCCTTGTCATCCATCTTGACGACAAGTTCAGATTCCGGAGCCTTGGAGGCGCCGGTGAGATGGCCCTGAAGCCTGGCGCCGCGTACAGCCGCCGTGATCTGTGCTTTCCACAGAGCATGATTGTGCTTGGTGAGCTTCTCCGAAACGAAATGGCCAGAGAGAGGATTCCCAGCCGCGGATGACGAGCTCGCCATGGGAGTGGAAGATTGCTCTACTGAGATGCAATCTGAATGGCTCTGAATACCATGTGAGAATAGTCAGAGGCGCATAGGAGGAAACGCCGCACCCTATCTTTGGTTGATGGCGTGTGCGTGTTGATCATATATTAGCCGGAAAAGCCCCTGGCCGTGGCTAACAAAGAAGGCGCCAATCTCCTGGAGTGTGGATCATGGAAAGTTTTACACAGATTGATATCTTCCTATTTTCTAGATACTTTCCTCGACCCATGCATATCCGGAGATTGTTACAAGATCATGCACACACGGTTACACAACAAACTATTTGTCTAACAGAACCTTGGGAAAGGTACAACATTAGCTGTGCTTTGGTAGAAAAAAAAAACCAAGCATTTCTGACCTCCACAGTCTGCTGTATGGACGAGTTTACGTAGCTGCACTTCATTTACATTTCGTGCACATATATATATAAAACTACTTCCTCCACTTTGGGCCTGCGAAACGTGGATTGGGCCCAGTCGCTTCTACAACTTGTGGCCCAGCCCATCATTTTGGCTTGGCCCAACGCTTGTCTTGGCAGCAAATCCTCTGGCTGGATACGGAACTTTGATACGTTGATGAAGCTAGGGTATAGCTCCAGGTGGGAACATGGATGGCACCGTTCAAAACCCAGAGAATCCACACATGGAAAAGCGTTAGCAATAATCATGAAACTTCACACACGAAGAGGATTTGGTTGTCCTCCCTTCGCAGTTGACCCACCTTTATGTTCTGGTAGGACAGGACGAGAAATGATGCGGGATCCATGTCAGCAACCAACTGGTTCAATGTATAATGAGATGAGACTACTAGTAGAGTTTCGTTTTTGTGCCTAAATCAGTTGCTGAAAAAAATGTCAGGGACTGGCAAGCGCAGTAGCTACACACGTGGGAAGCTCCCAACCCTTTGAATTACATAAAGAATATTTCTTTAACTAGCACGAGGTACTAAGTGCCATATTTTCTTCTTAATGACCTGCTGCAGCAACACAGGCTAATAGAAGCGTTGGCCTTAAACAAAAAGGTAATAGGCCATGTACATAGTGTAGCATCTAGGTGTCAATTTCTCGGACCCAAGTGAGTGCTCTCCTCTAAAATAGCAGTGGTCTGCAAGTGGTGTGTCATTGGGCACCGTGGTCCGTTGAAAACTACTGTTGAGGCTGTGCTGCTCCCGCTCCAATGCACACCCTGATCAGTGCTTTAAGTTTTTGTTAGATGAAGCGCTGGCTTGTTTGTTACTTCTGCAGGAGGTTCTCATGCCCTGCGAGGCTCTGATGGATGTGATTCGGACACTGGCTGCATATGGAGAGGTTGACACTAACAGCTACGGTGTCACGCTGGGAAGCTCTGAGAGTGTTCTATTCAATATCCAGTTAGAAGCACTGATAAGAGTATAATGGGGCCAGAAGCAGAGTTTTTCCAGCAAGGCACTAGCAACGCCACAATGAGCAGCTATTCAAATTTAAAGCTTGTGCTTGTAGGGAGAGACGAATGCCGAGAAAAGATAATTTGGAGCGGATTGCTCTTCCTCAGACATTGCAAACACATTGATATTCCACGTGCTAAGGCACCGTGGCATTAGTCTGTTCGTTTCATTTCTTGCTCATGTTTGGGACTCACCATGGCCGAACAAACTGTAATATATGTTGTTGTCGAAATGGACCAAACAAACTGTAATACTACTATGCTAAAAGCAAGAGAAGCTTTTTGCATCAGAAAAATAAGAAATAAAGACGTTGACAGCACATGTGTGTCCCTCAATTAGTGCTGGACATGGCACAAATTAAACATTAGTTGCACGTACATGGTACAATGTGGTGGGTCCGAAAAGACAAAAAACTAGCAAGGCAGCACCTAAGCATGAGAAATTGTCACAGAAAGGCTAAAGCGCACAAGTAAACAGAAACCTTGAGCACGCCAAATGGACCCACAAAGACTCAGAGCATCATGGGCTATTATTGGCGAAATGGACCTCTCCTTTGGTGTAGAGCAGAACATCAGGCACGGCGGAAATGCTGGGGGCTTGTAGCTGAATCAACTAGCCATTGGCGAAGATCTCGAAAAGGAATTTGTTGTAGGTAGTGGCTGAGGCCGCAGGGCAATATGGTCGACCATACCATTATCTTGATGACCTTGAGTACTCGGCCAGCGACTAGCTCCACAGCTCCGAACGGAGAGTAGTCGTCCACGGCGACATAAGGGTAGTCATCGATGATGTCGCGGATCTTGGCGACTTGAAGACAAATCTTCCCGTTATTACTCGACTCAAAACAGAGTTGTTACGAATTATAAATATGTTGTAGCCCACACAAACACATAACACACCTGAGTGAACTAAAATGATTATTAGGATGCATCTGGAGCGCCACTTCACTGGCGTTGATTATATAAACCGATGGATTATTGATATGACGAGTGTATTGGCTCCTCCCCATTTGTTTCAGACCACCTCCTCGGATAGTGAGGTTGCCGAGGCCTCCTTGTCGTCTGTGACCTCATCCTCATCCTCATCCTCATCCTCTGCCTAGAAATAATATTTATTATTATTATGTTGCTGAGAAGAGACGAGCAGAAACCAATGGCCTTTAATTAATACTATAATAATATATATAAATGAGAACCTCTAGGCCGAGTGCAGTTTTCAGTTCCTCCAGCATTGCAGCGAGCCGTGGATATTCAACCGTAAGTATCTGGAGCGCCCGTTCCATTTCCTCAATTTCATCTGTCTATTGCCACAAGGGTGCAAAGCATTTCCGTTAAATACAACTGCATGGGTGGGTTACTCAAGGGTTTGCATATATGAGAGATTAAGTTTGTGCAAACGAAAAATAATGAGTAACCAGCATAAAGTATGAATAAAGCAGCACAATGTGGGAGATGGTGCGAGATAATGATCATAGCAATTGAAAACACATTACCAATCTTTTGAGGTCATGATTAGGTATATTTTCATTCACCCGATGTAGTTCATGTTTCACACGGTCTTTGACGGCATTGAAGTGCTCATGAAATCGTTGATCCTGCAAGGTGGCCAACAACCACAAGGGTCAACAAAGAAAAAAAGTGAAATTCACCAAAGGTCCTTGAACTTGACTGTAGCTGTCATATTGGTCCCCAAAGTCTCAAAATACATTTTCGGGTCCTTGAAGTTAGTTCGGGTCTCATCGAGGTCTAATAAACAGATGTTTATTCGACCCGATAGCTGATTTGGCATGCTGTCTCAACGCTTACATGGATCTGACAGATGGGACCCCCATGTAGCGGCAAGGCTCAGTCATAGAAAAATTATATCCTTTTCATACGGATGAAGTTGATTCTAATATAAAAATTGTATCCCTCGATGACATATATAATTTTTTAGTTTTGAATTTTTTCATTTAAGATCGTTAAGATGCTTAAAAATAATATAAAGTTCAGCAACATATTAATCGTGTACCAAACTTGTTGTCTTAGAAAAATCATATATTTCTTTTATCGTGTAGGATAAAGATACTTTCTATGTGAAAATTATAGCTCTAGACGAGATCTACATATTTATAGTTAGATTTTGTCATTTGAGGTCATTAAGATGTTCCAACATTTAATATAAAGTTTCAGCAGTATATTAATGGTGTACCAGGGAGAAGCATGTTGCACCAGTTGCTTCTCTTGAAGTAGTTAGAATGTACAACAGTTTGAGAAGCGGGAATGGAGCAATGGGATGGCCAACATGATCGTTAAGGGATCAATCTCTATTGGCATAATGGGAGCATTTCCCGATAGGAAAGAAGATGGTGAGGAGCTAACTGCTAAGGAGTACTTGGGCTTTGCCAAGGAGAACTGCAAGAGCTCATCTAAGACTTCAATTGCATATACCAAATAAGGGCCAAGAGTATCAAGTGGACTATGAGTATACACAAGATCTGAAGGACAACACCAACCCCAAGGTGGGGGCATGCTATATATTTATCCTACTTAGCATTGCGACTAGCATAGTGTCACTAAGCCTTCAAAAATAATTTGGTTCATTTGACTCCAACATATTTGCTACTCTAATTTTTAGTACTAATTTCTCTTGCTCACATTCAATCGTGCTTGCGTAGCATAAAATGATGAGTTAAATAAATGAAGGGCACAACTATGCTATGTAAAATAGTATGAATAAAATCAGAATAATTTCCATTGTAACGCTATTTAATACACAATATCTTTAGAAAACATTAGCACTAGTTTTGTATTTTTATGATCTAAAATGAATTAGATATAAACTTTTATACAGACAACCAGTTTTCATTAGTTTCAGAAAATATAAAACAATATTTGAAACTAGCTATCTCCATGATCACATTTGTCTAGAGT
This sequence comes from Miscanthus floridulus, assembly GCF_019320115.1. Classification (NCBI taxonomy): domain Eukaryota; kingdom Viridiplantae; phylum Streptophyta; class Magnoliopsida; order Poales; family Poaceae; genus Miscanthus; species Miscanthus floridulus. Next base: position 101,000,629 of record NC_089588.1, on the reverse strand, counting down.
TGGTGATCAAAGATTCCCGTCACTACTACAGGATGGACTTGTTGTCCCGGGCGGTAACGGCCTTTAGTCCCGGTTACCGCGCCGGGACAATGATCCCGGGACTAAAGGTGGAACCTTCAGTCCCGGGTCATCGAGCCGGGACTAAGAGGGACCTTTAGTCCCGGTTGGTGTTACCAAAAGGGACTAAAGGCCCTCCAGCCGAGCAAACGTGGCCGCACCCTTTAGTCCCGGTTGGTAACCCCAACCGGGACTAAAGGTTCATTTTCTTTTTCTTCTTTTTTTGTTTAATTTGTTTTCAGTTCAGTTACACATATTTGTTTAATATATAATATGTTTTTATGTACGTATTCTACGCTGCTAATATAAATACACGCACGCATATAATTACATCTAATTCTCATCTCGAGCATTATTATATTCGAATAAAGTATGAAACTATATATATTATAGATATATATATATATGTATATATACAACACTTTCGTAATCTTGTTCTCGAAAATAACGATATCAATAAACATTTAATTTACATCATTAGTTCCTTAGGATCAAAGTAGAACTCGCCGTTGGGATTTAGCACTTTTTCTAGAAGAAATCCTGCTATTGACTCTTGAACTGCTTTCAGATGGTCTTTTTGCATGACCCTTTGTTTCAACCATTCAGTCTTGCATTTGAAATAAAAGGAAAAGTATTAATACATATATATATATATATATTCATTTAAAAATAAATAAAAAATTGATATATACGTACTCTGAGGACATCTTCAGGAGTTCTTCTTATGTGTGCAGTGATAAATTCACAAACGTAGTATCCACACAAGTTATTACCTGGTTGCTGCCGCAAACACCACTGTACGAGAAGAAGATTATTCTCATCATCTCACACGTAAATTGAAGTACGATATAGTAATTAAACACGTGGAGAAGTATATATAGTACAACTTACTGGTATTTCAACTACATTAAGTGGTGCCTTGCAATCCTTCCGGTGCCTTGTAAAAGTACGGCTTCTCCTTAAGCTTCGCTTGTCTCTGCTTTTGGATATCTATAAAAAAATCTTTCACTTTTTTGTCTTCTTCAGTTGCTATTTGCTCATCAGTCTTTTCAGTAAGTATTTCTTGAGAAATAACTCTTTTTTCGGGGTCTTCTTTGCCGCCAGGACCTTAGACGTCTTTGTAGTGTGTCGCTGTGGAGGGGGTGGGGGCGGTGTTGGAGACCGGCGTGAAGGCGATGAGGCTGGTGTTGGAGTCCGGCGTGGAGGCGTTGGAGATCGTTGTGGAGGCGGTGGGGCCGGTGTAGGAGTTGGAGATCGTTGTGGAGGCGATGGGGCCAGTGTAGGAGTTAGAGATCGCCGTGGGGATGAAGTCGTCTCGCCCCCCGCGACGCTGTGATGAGATGGGGAATGAATGATTGGGCTAGGCTGGGGGAGACCCTGCTACAAAACAAGTTGTGGGTCAATTATTTTTGAAGCCAATATAAAATTAATGGAAAATAATATTTCATTCACTTTCATTCGTACCTAGGGTGAGGTAGGGGAAGCAGTGGCGCCCCAGAAATGATGATGAAGCGTTTGCGCCATTGAATAAATGTCTTCTCTGCTTCTCCTAGTGTCTTCTCCCCATCACCGCCTTCAATGTCAAGAGGAACATTGCTGTAACCTTTGAGCACTCTATCGACCGAGACGCTAGCATATCCAGGTTGAATAACTGACCCATGGATTCTTGGTGTCTTCATTCGGTCTATTGGAGATACAACCCCAACAGCCACCATGATTGATGCATTATTACCATCTAGAATGTGCAGCTCACATGTTGTTAGAGGCTCGGTAATGTCATCAACAGGGAAGCGCAACCCAGCGTCACCTTGAATAACTGGTAGCTCTGTGGAAGCACAACTGCTTTTCATCTGACCAACGGGGCTAATGGTGACTCCCGGCGTTGATTGCGATTGCATTTGACTCATTGCTTGCTGCACTTGCCTCTTGATCTCCTCCTGCATTCTTGCCTCAAGAGATTTTTCTCGTTCACGTGATTCAAGTAATGCTTGTCGTGACTCATTAACAAATTGCTCCAATACACGGATTCGGTCTGCCTCCTCATCCTTCTTTCTCTGGCGGCTTCTGTAGGTATCCTTGTCTGCTGGGAATGCTTGTAGCCACGGAACCGCCCCATAGCCTCTTGTTCGACCACCGTGTTCGGGATTCTCTAGGGCATATGTCAATTCATCCTTTTCTCTGTTGGGCTTGAAAACACCACTATCAGCTTCTTCCCTAGCACGAGCTAGTCTCTGTGTTGCTCTCTCAATTTTTTGGCCGAAAATTAGCTTGCCAATGTCTGGGTCTAGGCTTCCCCCATGAGCATAGAACCAATTCTTTGCGCGTTGAGGCCAGTTCTTCTCTATTGTTTCAGGTATGATTCCCTTGGCAGTAATCTCTGCTTCTAGGTTTTGCCACTTGGGAATAGCACTCCTATAACCACCTGATCCTATGCGATGATGGTATTGCTTTTGTCGGACATTCTGTTGATTCCTCATCACACGTTCCTCACTCCCTTTAGATGTCTTGTATTGTACGAAGTCATCCCAATGGGATTCCAACTTGACAAACGCCTTAGCATTGAAATCCGGCGTTTCATTCTTCAAGATAAACTTTTTATACAATGTCTTCTTCCAACTCTGGAACAATGTTGCCATCTTCTTCATTGTCCAATCCCTCACTAGCTCCTTCAAAGCATCATCTACTTGTAATGTGAAATGCTGAGTGATATCTCTCCAAGCTAGGTTCTTGTCACGATTAGATACAAATCTAACATTAGGAGTGGATATCTTCTGCTTCCATTCACGAGCACTAACTGGGATCCTATCCCTTACAATGAACCCACATTGATTGACATATGTCTGAGCATGTGGTCCCAATGGTTTGCCGGTGTCGGTGTCGAATTCTGATATTCACTACTACACAAACTTTACTGGAGGCGGGCATTTTCGGTTTCCCGCGGCGGGCAAAGCCGTCCGCCGCGGCCTAGATGCCACGGTAAATCGTGGCTTAACCGCGGCGGGCGGCTTTGCCCGCCGCGGTTAACCGATTTACCGCGGCGGGCGGTGTAACGTGCCCGCTGCGGTAAATATACTTTTACCACGGCGGTCACGTTACACCGCCCGCCGCGGTATATTATTTAAAAAAACAAAAAAAAAACCCAGGAGCCCGTCGGTGAGCCCATTCTCGAGCCCACCGACGAGCACGTTCCCAGCCCAATACCAGCGCCACCGCACCTCGCTGGATCCGCCGCCGGGGTCTCCTCCTCGCCGTATCCGCCGCCGAAGAGGTCATCCTCGCCGGATCCGCGGCCAGGGAGGACGACCTCGCCGGATCTGCGGCCAGGGAGCGCAGATCGGCCGGATCCGCGGCCGTGGACGAAGAGGAGGCCGGACCCGCGTCATGGACGACGAGGGCATGACACGAAGAAAAGATCGTCGAGATTATTGAACTGATGGGATGCAACAACGATTATTGAACTGCAAATGCCTCAGATTTAAGTTTATTTCACAGCGAAAACGCTACAAAGTATATTTAACACCATCATAGGCAATTTGCTCGAGATAACTTATCAGACCAAAGGAAAACAGAACCAGAAAGAGAAAAAAACAAACAAATTAATCAAATTCAAAAGAAAACAGATTGCAGATCTAAAAGTCTGCCTCAGTGGTAGTGACAATTTGTAGATCGTCATGGAACAATCCGATAATACGTGCATTTGTTATGCATCATCGGCAGCCAATTACCAGGAAGAAGAAACAGATCTCGGAAGAAATACAGAGAAACGAGATTTGGTTTTGGGGAAGCCAAAAGCATCAGAGAGATTCCCATTGAAGACTTAGTCTATCACGCCCAGGAAAGGGTTCTGATGTCCCTGTCTTGTTCTCATCACCTGCTCCCATCTAATCCCAATCCAAATCGCCAAGAAAAACGATCAAAACAGTAACCAAAGATCCGGAGAAAAATCGGAAGAACATGCTGAAGCAACACGGCACAGCACGGATTGGAGCCGCTACCCGCAGGCCGAATCGAATCGAACGAGGCATAGGGAGGTGGCTGCGGGGGATGGGGTGGAGGAGCAGTGAGATAGTGGAGGGGATGGGGAGGGGGAGTGAGAGAAGAGGGAGGGGCGCTGCCCTGCTTGCCGGCTATGGAGAGGGAGAGGGAGAGGAGGGGCAGCAGCCGCACGGGGAAGGACTGAGAGAGAGGGGAGGGCGACGACTGATTGAGTGAACGGGGATGAGTAAAACCCTAACTTTCGGTATATATACAATGAGCGGATATTGGGCCCAGATGGGCTGCCTGCTGGGCCACTATTTACCGTGGCGGACCTTATAATATGCCCGCCACGGTAAATAGATTTACCGTGGCGGGCGTCTTAAGACGTCCGCCACGGAAAATACCCTATTTTCCGTGGCGGACATCTTAAGACGCCCGCCACGGTAAATCTATTTACCGTGGCGGACAAAAACGTCCGCCTCGGTAAATAAAAAAGGCCCGCCTCGGTAAATCATGGCCATTAATCGCAGCGGGCAAAAATTGTGCCCGCCACGGAGGCTATTTTGGTGACGCTGCGCAAATTCGTTTTTGTAGTAGTGATTATAAAACGGCCCTCTAATGGCTTTTTGGCCCTCGGACTTTCCTACTCTTGTCGGTGGTTGATGTAGATCCAGAGACCGGCTACATGAGTAGAAACACAACGATTAACAACAAATATACGTACGCATGCATCTATAAGAGATGATAGATAATCGAATATACCTCGCCAGTATTTTCTTACGCGATAATTTGTTGATCTTCAACCACCGGGATATTCAGGATATCCTCATAATCAGCAAAGTACTGACTCGTGTCATCTACATCCGTATTGGTGCCGGCGTTGATAATACCCGCCATTATGTCATCATTCAAGTTATCATCCGGAGCAGCCATTTGTATCTTCACGACATAGATAGAATTACTATGGCACATAACATAAGTACATGTGATAACACATATAGAATTACTAAATCCAATTAAATATAATAACACATAATATTTCATAAGGATAAACAATAATAAGGTATAGGCTTTGGAATCGAATCAAAAACACTTTCGATCCAAAAACATGGAAATAAGTACATGTATATATATACATAGAATGATACAATTTTCTCTCTCTCTCAACACATAGAAATAAGTGCATATGTATATATCTCTAGATATGCATGTGATAACACATAGAATGTCTCTCTAGATACAATTTTCTCTCTCTCTCAACACATGGAAATAATTAAGTACATGTATATATACACATAGAAATAATTAAGTACATATATATGTATACATATAGAATTTCTCTCTAGATACATGTGATATAGATAGAATTACTAATAAAATATCCAAGTGATATATAGATAGAATTACTAAAATAAAATATGCATGTGATATAGAGATAGAATTACTAATAAAATATGCATGTGTCAATTACTAAAACAAAATTAAATCTAACATATGTATAGAGAGGTAGAATATAATTACTAAATCCAATTAAATAAAATAACACACATATATCTAGATAGAATTAATTACTAAATCTAATTAAACCTAACATATATACATAGATAGAATTACTAAATCAAAATTAAATCTAACACATATATAGAGAGAGATAGAATAATAATTACTAAATATATCAAAAACTATAATAAAAAACTATCTAAATAAAGTACTAATTAAATTTTAATATATTTAAATCTAATTAACATATATCAAAAACTATCTAAAAAACTAACTAAAAAACTATCTAAAAAACTATCTAAAAAAATATGGCTGAGCTATAGCTAGCAGGCGGGCGGATGGCGGGCGTGCTGGCCGGCCACGGGGCCTAGCTGAGCCGCGCGAGGACGACGTACGGCGGAGACGAGCTCGACGGCCGCCGAGCGGGGCTCGACGACGAGGCCGGGCGGGGGTAGACGACGTACGACGGTGGCGCGGCAGAGCTCGACGCGGCCGGGCGGATGGCGGGCGTGCTGGCCGACCACGGGGCCTAGCTGAGCCGTGCGAGGACGACGTACGGCGGAGACGAGCTCGACGGCCGTCGGGCGGGGCTCGACGACGAGGCCGGGCGGGGATAGACGATGTACGACGGCGGCGCAACAGAGCTCGACGTGGCCGGGCGCGGTAGAGACGAGATCGACGTTGTAGATCGAAAAGTAGAAGATGAACAGAGGAATCGTTCGATATATATAGGTCGGGACCCTTTAGTCCCGGCTGGTAACACCAACCGGGACTAAAGATCCTTTAGTCCCGGCTGGTAAGCCGAACTGAGACTAAAGGTCCAACCCTTTAGTCCCGACTCGGCTTACCAGCCGGGATTAAAGGATCTTTAGTCCTGGTTATTGTTACCAGCCGGGACTAAAGGTATTTTTGTGTGGGCAATTCCGCTCACCCTTTAGTCCCGGTTCCTGGCCTGGGCCAGGACTGAAGGCCTGAAAATTTTGGTAGTCCGCCAGAGTAATTGGAAAGGTCTGAGATTTTGATTTTGTTCTTCTTGTTTAATACTAATTAATTCTATAGCAACTTCAATACTTTGCAATATTTATTTTCAAAAATACTATTGATTAACTAATTATTTATTGTAAATAGGAAAATTTTGTAACCTAAAGTTTTTAATTTCTTTTATGAATATAGAATATAAATGTTACTAATACTAAGTATTTTGTTAATGCAAAAATATATTTGTAACTTAAAATTAATAAAACTAATATTATTCGGTAGAAAATTTATTATCACATTATTGTAACGTCAATGTTTCAATTTTTTCTCGGTTTTTTTGACCAAAATGATAGGAAATTTTTGTTGAACCTATAAAAATAAATAAAATATAGTATTTTTATTCTACAACTTTTTCAAATGAAAAAATGGCCTATATAAGGATTGTAGATCTTGATGAGTTGAACAAACTTAATATTCAAAACTTTTCAATTTGAGACAATCTAGGGTTCCGAAAACTAGTTTGTAGGCGTTGAAATTTAAAAATCACAAATTTGAACCATTTAAACTTTCTCAAATGGAAAGTTGACCAAAATAACAATTGTATATCTTGATGAGCTGAACAAACTTGGTATTCAAAACTTTTCAATTTGAGACAATCTAGGGTTCCAAAAAATAGTTTGTAGGCGTAGAAATTTAAAAATCACAAATTTGAACCATCCAAGCTATCTCAAATGGAAAGTTGACCAAAACAACAATTGTAGATCTTGATGAGTTTAACAAACTTGGTATTCAAAACTTTTCAATTTGATGTCATTAAAGTCCATAATACTAGAGTCAAAGTGTTGTTTTTTCATTTGACCAAATTTGACTTGGTCAAACTTGCTCAAATGAGACACTAAATGACCTCAGATGAAAAATCTCTGAATACCAAGTTTGATCATCTTAGCAAGATCTACAATTGTTACATAGCTCATTTTCCCATTTGAGAAAGTTTTATCAAACACTAGTCACAAATTCTTGAATCTCATATAGACTTTCTAAAACTATGTCACACACTTGTGAAATTTGAACTACATTTTGTTCAAACTTTCTCAAATAAAAAAATGGACTATATAAGGATTGTAGATCTTGATGATATGAACAAACTTGGTATTCAAAACATTTCAATTTGAGACAATCTAGGGTTCCGAAAACTAGTTTGTAGGCGTAGAAATTTAAAAATCACAAATTTGAACCATCCAAGCTATCTCAAATGGAAAGTTGACCAAAACAACAATTGTAGATCTTGATGAGTTTAACAAACTTGGTATTCAAAACTTTTCAATTTGATGTCATTAAAGTCCATAATACTAGAGTCAAAGTGTTGTTTTTTCATTTGACCAAATTTGACTTGGTCAAACTTGCTCAAATGAGACACTAAATGACCTCAGATGAAAAATCTCTGAATACCAAGTTTGATCATCTTATCAAGATCTACAATTGTTACATAGCTCATTTTCCCATTTGAGAAAGTTTTATCAAACACTAGTCACAAATGCTTGAATCTCATATAGACTTTCTAAAACTATGTCACACACTTGTGAAATTTGAACTACATTTTGTTGAAACTTTCTCAAATGAAAAAATAGCCTATATAAGGATTGTATATCTTGATGAGCTGAACAAACTTGATATTCAAAACTTTTCAATTTGAGACAATCTAGGGTTCCGAAAACTAGTTTGTAGGAGTCAAAATTTAAAAATCACAAATTTGAACCATCCAAGCTATCTCAAATGGAAAGTTGACCAAAACAACAATTGTAGATCTTGATGAGTTTAACAAACTTGGTATTAATTTTTTTTTCAATTTGAAGTCATTTAGAGTCCATAATACTAGAGTCAAAGTGTTGTTTTTTCATTTGACCAAATTTGACTTGGTCAAACTTGCTCAAATGAGACACTAAATGACCTCAGATGAAAAAACTCTGAATACCAAGTTTGGTCATCTCAGCAAGATCTACAATTGTTACATAGCTTATTTTCCTATTTGAGAAAGTTTTATCAAACACTAGTCATAAATTCTTGAATCTCATATAGACTTTCTAAAATTATGTCACAACAGTGCATCGTTGTATCATGCGGGCACAACAGTGAATTTCTTCTTGACGTATGACCCTTGGTTATGATCTTGTCATAACCATGGAGTGTCTTCATCATTTAATATGATGCTTGGATCTTTCTTCACTATGAAGGGTGGAATTCGGACATTTCTTTCATAATCTTCTGACATGTCTGACTTATCTTCAATTCCCACTATATTTATTTTCCCAGAAAGAACTATGTGGCGCTTTGGCTCATTGATCATTGAGTTGATGTCTTCGTGTTTTCCTCTCTTTGATTTTGTAGACATGTCTTTCACATAGAACATCTGACTCACATCGGCAGCAAGGACGAATGGTTCATCTTTGTACCCAATATTGTTGAGGTCCATTGTTGTCATTCCATACTCTTTGTCGACTGTTACCCCTCCTCTGGCCAGCTTCACCCATTGGCACCGGAACAAAGGGACTTTAAAATTAGGTGCGTAGTCTAGTTCCCATATATCTTCTATACGGCCATAATATGTTTGTATATTCCCATTTGGATCTAAGCCATCTATGCGAACACCACTATTTTGATTGGTGCTCCTTTTATCTTGGGCAACTGTGTAAAATGTATTCCCATTTATCTCGTACCCTTGGTACGTGAGGATATGCCACGATGGTTGCCTAGCCAACAAATACAGTTGCTCATCAATATTGTCATCGCTTTGACATTCTTTTCGCAACCAACCACTGAAACTTTCCATGTGCTGACGCCTAATCCAAGCTTCAGTCTTCCCTAGAAACTTGGATCGTAAGAACTCCTTATGTATCTCGATGTACGGATGCACCAATGACGAGTTCTGAAGAACTGTGTAGTGTGCTTTATTGAAATAATTGTCTTCCATACCAATATATGTTTTCTTCCCTAAAGTTCCTTTACCACTGAGTCTCCCCTCGTGTCGCGATTCGGGAACGCCAATTGGGGCAAGGTCAGGAATAAAGTCAACACAAAACTCAATGACCTCCTCTGTTCCATAGCCCTAGGCGATGCTTCCTTCAGGCTTAGAATGGACTTTCACATATTTCTTCAAGACTCACATAAACCTCTCGAAGGGGAACATGTTATGTAAGAACACGGGTCCAAGAATACTAATCTCCTTCACCAAATGAACTAGGAGGTGTGTCATGATATTAAAGAAGGATGGAGGGAACACCAACTCAAAGCTGACAAAACATTGAACCACATCATTCTGTAGAGTAGCTAGTTCCACTGGATTGATTGCCTTCTGAGAAATTGCATTGAGGAATGCACATAGCTTCACGGTGGCTAGACGTACATGTGGAGGTAGAATTCCTCTTAAAGCAACTGGAAGCAATTGCGTCATAAGCACGTGGCAGTCGTGGGACTTTAAGTTTAGGAATTTCTTCTCTGGCACATTTATTATACCCTTTATATTGGAGGAGAACCCCAATGGGACCTTGATGCTGCTTAGACATTCGAACATGCTGTCCCTCTCTTCTTTGCTAAGCGTGTAGCTAGCAGGACTTAAGTAATGACATCCATCATCTGTCTTCTCTGGATGAAGGTTGTCTCGTTCTTTCATGCCCTGCAAGTCCTGGCGTGCTTCAAGTGAATCCTTTGGCTTCCCGTACACACCCATGAATCCTAACAGGTTCACACAAAGATTCTTTGTCAGGTGCATCACGTCGATTACGTTGCGGACCTCTAGGACTTGCCAATAGGGTAGCTCCCAAAAGATGGACTTCTTCTTCCACATGGGTGCGTGTCCCTTAGCATCTTTGGGAATAGATTCGCTGCCTTGTCCCTTTCCAAATACTACTTTCACATCCTTGACCATTGCGAGTACATCTTCCGCGGTTCGGTTATGAGGCTTCTTCTGGTGGTCTGGCTTACCTTTAAAATGCTTACCTTTCTTTCTTACTTGGTGATTCAAAGGAAGGAATCGACGATGGCCAAGGTACACGACCTTTCAACATCTTTTCAAATATATACTGTCAAGGTCATCAAAACAATGTGTGCATGCATTATATCCTTTGTTTGTCTGACCTGAAAGATTACTTAAAGCAGGCCAATCATTGATTGTTATGAACAACATTGCTCGTAGGTCAAATTATTCTTGTTTGTACTCATCCCAAACACGTACACCTGGTTTGTTCCATAAAACTAGAAGTTCTTCAACTAATGGCTTCAGATAGACATCAATGTCGTTGCCAGGTTGCCTCGGACCTTGGATGAGGATCGGCATCATAATGAACTTCCGCTTCATGCATAACCATGGAGGAAGGTTGTAGATACATAGAGTAACTGGCCAAGTGCTATGACTAGTGCTCTGCTCCCTAAAAGGATTCATACTATCTGTACTTAAGGCGAACCTTAAGTTTCTAGCCTCATTTGCAAACTCTAGAAATTCCCTATCTATCGCTCTCCACTAGGACCCATCAGCTGGGTGTCTCAGCATATTGTCTACCTTACGGTCTTCTTTATGCCAGTGCAACAACTTTGCATGGTCTTTATTTCTGAACAAACGTTTTAAGCGTGGTATTATAGGAGCATACCATATAACCTTGGCAGGGATTTTCTTTCTAGGACGTTGTTCACCCTCGACGTCACCAGGATCATCGCGCCTGATCTTATACCACACTGCTTTACATACTGGGCATTCATCCAAATTCTCGTATTCATTGCCATGGTAGAGGATGCAGTCATTAGGACATGCATGTATCTTCTGGATTTTTAATCCCAAAGGGCAGACAACCTTTTTTGCTTCGTACGTAATGGTGGGCAATTCATTTGGCTTCGGAAGCATCTTCTTTATGAGGTTCAATAAATTCCCAAATGCCTTGTCGGATACACCATTCTTTGCCTTCCACTGTAGCAATTCCAGTGTTGTACCCAGCTTTTTTTGCCCCTCTTCGGCCGTCGGGTATAGCAACTTCCTATGATCCTCAAGCATGCGCTCGAACTTAACTTTCTCTTTTTCACTTTCGCATTCTTGTTGTGCATCACGAATGGCATCGCTAAGAGCATCACCGAGATCATCTTGTGCCGCTACCTCTTCTTCATGTCCCCCCATTGTAGTATCATCAAAGGCACCATACTGAGCAATAATGTCATCAATGTCTAAATCTTCTCCTTCACCTTCTTCCATCATGACCCCGCTTTCTCCATGCTTAGTCCAACATATATAGTTTGACATGAAACCTGACTTAAGCAAATGTGAATGAAGACTCATTGAGCTTGAATATTCCTTTAAATTCTTACATAGGGCACATGGACAGCACATGAAACCATCCCGCTTATTTGCCTCGGCCACACCTAAAAAATAGTGCACGCCCTCAATAAAGTCTTGGGAGCGGCGATCGGCATTGTACATCCAATGGCGTGACATAATCTGCATTACACGACAAATTATGAATACCTTGAACATAATTAAGTATTTTATTACACAACATAGATGACACACAGTTGATTAATTAACTAAGCCTGGCTACAACGTAAGCAATCCCAGCTATCACTAAACAAACTAAAACTACAATGCACTTCAGTAACATAATTATTTCGTGACCGTACGCAACTAAAACAGACAAATCATTCGTCTGTTGAATATCAATAAGCTACTCCTACTGGCTCACTGCCTCATCATCAGCAGCCGCTACCTCAAGCGCACCCGAATTCTGCACGTATGTAGCATAATCTTCCTCCCAGTACCAACCATCGCATCCATTGCCCTCCCACTGAAATTAAAGCCAAAAAATATTTAGTCAAAAATATTCAAGAAAAGCAGGTCAATTAGCCATAATAATCAAATGCGTAAGAAACTCACATCGCGATCCGGGCACTTGTAGAAAACACGACCCTTGTTGGGTCCCTGTCTCTTGACTCGGTACTCCATCACAATCTTCTGCTTACACTTGCCGCAGATAATGAGAGGGAGTTCTGGCCTCAGTCGTTTCGCAACCGAACGAGAGGCCGAGGATCTGGTACCAGTTGTCATCTACTTTCTATACTTATTTTTACAAACTGGTGTAAATTTCACATTTTCTAAAGTAATATATTTAAACAAAACTAAAATTATTTATTTATCTAACTAAACCATGAAATATGTACTATGTATAATAGTAAAATACCAAACTATCAAGTGATTTTACTATTGTAAATCAGCATGTGATTTTGAGCTAAAAATGACATAGAAATCACATAGCTCAAAAACATGTTTCAATAAATAACCATCCGTACTAGTTGACCTTGCTTACGTGATCATCTTGGAGAGCATTTCTCCACCGGATGGCACCGTACTTGGCCAAGAAAGAGCTCCGATTCTACGAGGAAGGGAACACGGTCTTCCACGACCGTTGCCGCTCTCCCTCGTAGAATCAAAGCTCCTCCTTGACGTCCGTTACCGCTCGGCAGAGAACATGCTCGCCAAGATGAACACGGTCCGCAAGTTCAACTAGTACGGATTTTCTACAATTTTCTAACTATTTTCTAAGTTTTTCATTTCATGGAAAAATTAATTCTAAGATCACGTAAGCCGCCGGGGATGAGGATGGCGCGTGCTCCAGCGAGGACGAGCGAGGCGTGATTTTGATGAACTAATTTAACTTTTGTTTATCCAAACATATATGCAAATCATCATGTGATTTTGAGCTAAAACTGACATATAAAATCATAATAAAGTCCAACATATAAAGTTACACATGCATCTACATCGCAAAATGAGATAAGCTACTGATAAAACATAAGAGGATTAAGTTTGTTACCTCCAAAATCGAAGAGCAACACCAATGGAGGGGGAGAGAGCAAGAACAACAGCAAGCTGAAGAACAGAGGCAATGAGTTTGAATGGAATGGCTCGCGCTCAGGGAGAAAGAAATGAGCTGGTCTATAGGCCAGGATAATTAGTCCCGGTTAGGGGGCCAAACCGGGACTAAAGATTAATCTTTATTCCCGGGCATCACCCAAACCGGGACTAAAAGCTTTAGTCCCGGCTGGTATTACCAACCTTTAGTCTCGGTTGGTAATACTAGCCGGGACTAAAGATCCCTGCCCCGCGGACGACCATTGGGCAGGAACTTTTAGTCCCGATTGGTATTACCAACCGGGACTAAAGGATCCTTTAGTCCCGGGGCAAAAAATGCCGAGGCTAATACCAAATTGGGACATCGTTCTAAAGTCTGTTCTCTAGTAGTGCGTTCTTCGATTTGCATGGCCTAAAAGAATCTTTCGTGGGACAACCAAAAATAGGCTTCTCCTCAGATATTTTGATTTGGTGCTACATGTTTGTTTTGGTCTTGCGTTACACTTTAGCAGTAGAAAAATTGTTGATGCATAAAACTTTTTGTTATGCAATGGCAGTTTTGGTACTAAAATGTGGGTTATCTCAATGGATATTCTTGAAAAAAGGTGGTTCAAGGCAATCAGTAGATGGCCCGTGAGCTTTAATCAGGGGCAATTGGAACTTCTGTCAACCATCTAAGGGTCCCTTTAGCTCCTAAAAGGGCTCTGGCTCCAGTTTATCAACAAGCCCTATCAAACGGGGTATCTAAAAACGGCTTCTCCCCTGAAGCCACCTAGGAGCAGTAGCATTTTTTTGAACTAGGACCCAATGCCAAAACTTTTAGCTTCTACTGGAACCTCCTCTTAAAAATACTGTCCCAAACCATTTCACCAAATGCTTTTTGTAAAGTCCTTCAGCTCCACTATATATAGAAGCTACTCCACCATAAGAGCCAAAGCCCAAACCATTATAGGAGGAGCAGGTCCCTGCTAAACTGTGCCTTAGGGTGTCCTTAGAATATAGAATCACATATATTAAGACATAGTTCCTTCCTCCCATAAAGAGTGTCATTCTCACTTATTGGGAAGTTAAACGTTTTTAACTTTGCCCCAATATATATAACAAATTATTAATGTTTATGGTATATAACAAGTATCATTAGATTAATTGTTGAATATATTTTCATAATAAGCTCATTTGTAGATAAAAATGTTGCTTATATTTTCTATAAATCCAGTTAAACTTCAGAATGTTTGACATACGCAGAAGCCATAGCTAATTTCGGATGGAGGGAGTAAGGAGTATATGTGAGTGATACAGTGGACAACCTTGTCTCTACCAAACTAATTTATTAGTGAAATGCTCTCATGCAAACAAAATTCACATAAGAAACACAAAACATTAGTATTTATTATGGATCAAAATTAACTACCTCAGGCCGACACCAGTAAAAAGTTCCATTTTGTTGTTGTTACTAACAGTGGCACATCACTTTTACTGTTTTCAGTAGATGAATGAAAACACCACCTACAAGGCATTGAGTATTTTTGTCGTTTCATAGGTTGGACATAGCATTAAATTGTGATGCACGCTACTAGACACAGTAGGATGCAATGCAACATTCTCAACGCCCAATCTTGACGAAACTAGCATCTTCCATCATTGTATCTCCATAACTCTAATGCCGTGATGCCATTCTTGTCCATATGGCACTTTATCTGCATAGATTGAAACCCCATTTGGACTAATCTAAACTGCCATGAGAAAAGAAAGCAGTACTTCAAGGGCCGGGCGTGCAGGGCTGAATGGTATATATAGACAATTAAAGCAAGCTAGCAAGAATAAAAGGCACCATCATGGACGTGCCAAGCTTGAATTGATATTTGGCTGTGAGATCGATTAAACATTTATTAGGATGAATTAGTTATGGGAAATTTTGCTGTGGCACACTCCAGTTATGTGAAATTTGCTGTGGGACACTGGAATATTTTTTCTTTGCTGTGGGACACTAATTTCTTTGCTGTGGCACACCGCCCAGTGTGTCTAGAGCAAAGAAAAAAAAATACAGTGTCCCACAGCAATTTCACAAACTAATAGTGTCCTGTAGCAAAATCTCCCGTTAGTTATTCATGCGTGAGGAGATGTACCTTATTCTTTGTATCATCACTGAGATTCAAGTTGGTTATCTGCTCGCCCATTGTTGGGGACACCGATACGTAGGTCGCGAAGGCACATTAACGCGGTTGCCAAAAAGCTAACTGACAACTTGTGTGATAAGGGATTCTTTGCAGGGTTCACGCAAGAGCCTTCGCCGGCGAAGGCAAGAGAAGCGAAGGTCCGAAGGTGGTGGCGGAGGGCGTTGCGAGGAAGACAAGAGAGCCGAGCAGGAGGCCTTCGCCGGTGGGCCAAGGCAAAGCCTCCGCCACCCCGACGGAGAGCGCACCTTGAGCAGCAAATGGGCCTCCAGCGGACGCTGGGTGAGGCCCATGAAGCAAGGCGGTTGAAGGAAGAGAAGGCCCAAAACGCCCTCAGAAGGTTACCTATACGATAGGATATCCCAAGAATATACTTGTACAATCGGAGGGTAGAGACGTAAAAGAGCTTCTATGTGTACAGTAGCCTATAAAAGGGGTAGGTGACCCTGTGTAAAGGGGGATGAATACCATTGAATGAAACCCTAGATACGCGTGGACCCCATCTCACTTTTCATCACACTAGGGTGCCTTCGGCGCCCTAAAGGCTGTTCATACTGCTCGCCGGGAGACGTTGAAACCTACCATTCGTCCAACCCCGACGTAGGCCTTCATCATCAGCCGAAGGTCCCCCCACCTACACCTACTGCTGGGAGCAGAACCCCAACATTAGCGCCCACCGTGCTAGGCCAAGCACAAACCCAAAATGCCACCCAAAAGAAAGGCCTCCGCTCGAGCCGAAGGCGACACACCTATGCGGGGCAGACCCAAGCACAATGCTTGCAGCGCATACGCCACCGCGCTCGAGCCTCCAGAAGACAATAGAGACACCCAGCGTGAGCCACTAGCATGGGGGAGGCCCAGGTGCGGGACCCGAGGCACAAGCGCCAACGTCCCTGAGCCTCATGACAGCGAAGGAGAGGGAACCGCAGCTGCAGATCAGCCCGCAAGCGAAGACCCCCAAGTAAATCCTAACCTGACACCAGAACAACAGCTCCAGCAGCTACAAGTCGACCTACAGTGCGCACAGTAAGAAAGAGATAGACTTGCCGTAGCCTTCAATGCAAACCAGAGAGCAATGCAAGTATCCCAGCAAGCATCGGAGGCCCGTCAACAGCTGGCAATCCTACAGGCTGAAATACAAAATTTACAAACAAACCAACACCCCTCCAATAACTCCAACCAAACCCAACCAATACCTCAAAGCCAACCCAACCCCTAGTCAACTCCTGCAAATCAGCCAACCTTCAGCACACCCTACAATCCCCCACCACCTCAAAGATCGGTCGATCCAAAGTCTCCATTATCCGAAGGCCTCCAAAGCTCACCATGGCCACCTTCCTACAAACCTATCACCCTACCGAAGTTCAACGACAAGACGGACCCAAGGCAGTTCATCATGAGTTTTGAGGTAGTCGTAGTCTCTGCAGGCGGTAACGATGCAGTTTTGGCAAAGTCTTTTGTCATTGCAGCCGAAGGTGATGCCCTCGCCTGGTATTCCATGCTAAGGCCAAATTCGGTATACTCTTGGGAGAACCTTCGGGACAAGATCATGGCCAACTTCAAGGGGTTATCAAGTGAACCCTTGACCTCCTCTGACTTATTCTAGTGCAAGCAGTCCTCCGGAGGGTCACTCAAAGAGTACTTCCAAAAGTTTGTGCAGCTCAAGGCTCGAACACGAAATGTACTTGAGGATGTTGCAATCAAAGCAGCAATCAAAGGTCTTCGCATTGGAACATTTGCTGGTCACCTAGCCAGGGAGAAGCCTTCCACAATGGAAGAGCTATACAATGAGTTCGAGAAATACTATAGATCCGACAATGACCTTCGCAGAAGGATAGAAGAGCAAAATCAATACAAGCAGCAAACACAAGCCCAGAATAACAAGCAATAGTCAAGGGACAACAAAAATCCAAGTTGGCGATAGCAGAGGCAAGCCCAACAAGTATTCAACATCAGCTCTTAGCAGGAACATCAGCAGGATTACAGACCTCCGTAGTCAAGTCAGTCCAGCAGGCCTCCAAGCTCCAACGGGGAACAAAGGCTAGATCAAAACAAGAATTCGAACAAGAACCAGAACCACAAGCCCCGAAGGCAATACTATTTCTTCCATGGCAACAACAAAGGCCATATTACCCAGGACTGCCCCAACGCCAAAGAAACCTAGCAGCGAATTAAAAATAGGCAAGAGTCATAGCCTTCACAGCAACAACCCCAAGCCAGAGACATCAACCACACCGCCAACATACCATGGCAACAACAACAATACTGCCCCATCTACCCGAGCCTCAATTATACCCAAATACACCCATCAACCCTAGCAGCTGTATACTACCCTAATTTCCTGCCGGCATGGCGCCCGAGGAACCAACAAAAACCCTCAGCAAGGTCAACCCAGCAACCAATGAGCGGAAGCCACCTTTACTTATGTCAATTCCAGGCCTCCGCACATCACCTATATCGAAACAAATCAGCCTCCGCAAAACCCCAACAGGCAGCATTAAGCCCTGCTGCCACCTCCGCCTGCAGTGCAAATGACAGCCTCGAAAAGTGAACCACTCCCAGAGAACCAGCTTAACCCGCACACACCTTTACCAACCATTGGTATGATATTGCCTATTGCCGGAGGATCATCTTTGGAATTCCATACAAAGAAGCAGAAAAAAGATCATCTAAGGCTCGTTAACATTGTAGCAGTTCAGGGCCTAGTGCGCTACAAAGATTGGTCGAAGACACCCTTAACCTTCTCTGAGTAAGACTTCAGTTTGGAAAGCTACCCACATACAGATGCGATGGTAATCAATGTAAACATCACGGGCTGGGAAATCAGCAGAGTACTGGTTGATTCAGGCATCTCAGTAGATATCATTTTCGTCAACGCCTTCGACCAAATGAAGTTGAATAGGAAGCAACTGCAACCTTCAGACTCCCCATTGGTTGGTTTCGGAGGCAAGAGAATTGAAGCCTTAGGAAAAATTTCCCTGCCTGTATCCTTTGGGGACATGCAAAACGCAAGAACGGAATATCTGACCTTCAACGTTGTCAACCTCCACTACCCATACAATGCAATCTTTGGCAGGGGTTTCGTAAACAAGTTCAATGTTGCCATACACATAGTGTATCTCTATATGAAAATGCCAGCCCTCCACGGTGTCATCACCATCTATGGCAGCTAGAAAAAGCAAGAAACATGGAAAGAGCAATACACAAATCTCAGAGAAACGTCAATTCTGTTCAAACAACAAATACCACTTCAGAGCCTCTAGACATGACAAGGGGGAAAACAAACCTTAGTGAACTGGAAGAAACAAAATCAATCCCCCTCGAAGGCACAATGCCAGACAGGAGGGTCATAATAGCGGCCAACCTCACCAGCAAGGAAGAACAAGAACTCCTTGAGGTCCTTGCTAATGGGGACGAGGTTCCCGATCTTCCGTTAGGTAGAGGTAACTATTGTTGTGGCGGAGAATGACACTCCGATCTGGCTTCAGATCGAAAGATCAAACCCTGCAATCTTAGCACCACAACTCCTCTAGTTATCAACCAAGACACGGATCCAGTTGACCTCGCCAAGAAGGCTAATCCCTGCCTGCGCAACGAAGAACACAAGCAAGAACAAGAAAGAAAACAACCAAATTGCAGATGAATGATTAATCTCACGAAGTTGGGGTCTCACAAACCGATGAACGGTGAAACTATTCTTGACAGATTAATCTAAGCAAAACCCAAAACCTAATGACGGTGGTGGCGTATGATTATAAAGGTCTTAGGGTGGTCTCCTACCCTGGACGTGGCCCCCCTAATGAGCTCAAAGATGATACACGGCCCATTGGACCAAATACGGTGACGCAACACCTAGACAGATTCTAGACGCTGACTTGTTTTGACAATTCCTATGGATTCCGAATAGCTTTTGATGTGAGACCACTTGCATTGGCTTCCTTAGTGGATTGTTGAAAACGGAGTCCGGATGCATCCTGGGTGACAAGTTTAAGGCAGACTGGTCCTGGAGGCCGAGGCAGACTTGAACTTGAGTTGCTTTGGGCCTCCACCTCGGGGACTCGAACCGAATTAGACTCGGGCCTCCTTCTTGACTTGGACACCCTTGTTTGCCTCCTATCCCTCCATACCATGCGCCAAACATGGTCATATGCATGGGTGTCGTGTCCTCATCATCCTCCCCTTCTTGACGAAAAGCCGTCCTCGGCGTCGATTGTGCCTGAAACTGATCATGCACAACATAAAGGAGAACGGGGTTGCGAAGACAAATGGAACTGAAATAATTGTGAGAAGGAACGTGACCATGTTTCCAAGTTTCTAGCATGTCATCTCGCATAAAAAATTCAGCAAGCATGTAGACTCCATGATCCGAATGCACACGATGTATGTCAACACTATCCTGCAAAAGATTAGAACTAACCAAAGACAATGCAGGAATAGATGGTCTAGCAGACATAGGTAGCAACCAACAATGCTCCCCTTCTTGGAAGTGAACTTGTTTCTTTGAGAAACATGAGAAAATATTTGTATTATTATGGCTGCCCTCTAAACGATCATAATCTTGTACAACAAAAGGAAAATTCATATTACTATGAATGTATACTCGATGTATCATATATTGTCCCTTGTTGTTATATTTGCCAATAACATGATATGTGTGTTTAAAAAACCAAGGCAAATCAGCATATTTAAAAAAGCTCTCCTCCAAACAATTTAGGTTACACAAAACATCAAATTCATTGTAACCCAAAGTATGTAAAGAAGACAACAGTTTGAACTCATCAGTTTTAGTAGCAATATGAATAGCATGTTTATTTTTAGCACAAGAGACTGGTTCCAAAACATGTAAAACTAAAGCATCATCAACCAATTCATCTTTATCACAAGGAACTTCAAGCAAATTATCATGGGACAGAGATAAATCAAGAGAGGGTTCCACTAACAATTACTCTATGATAGCATGGTTTGTGGAAAAATTTAGTACATTAAAACAATTCTCACCTTCCGTGAGTGTAGCACCATGGATATTACCTGTGTTCTCAGCAGGAGTAATAGGTGCATTATGAAGTGATGGTTCTGAATTTGCATATGAGGTTGTGAGCTCCTCATTTTCTTCCATGTCATCCTCTCGCTTATGGACATTATCCTGCAGAAGGTTAGTCATAGCAAGAGAAATAACAACAGACTCTTCCTCTAAATGGCGCATCTCAGCATATGAAGTGAAAATAGGAGGTGGATTAACAAAGGTTTCTTGCATAAGGAGCTTCATATCATTCCAAGTTTGAGGTTTATCATAAGGATCTAAAGACTCCCACCAAGATAAAGCAGAATGTCGCAAAACACTAGCTGCATTTTTTATCTTCCTCCTTGGACACATAAAGCGAGTAGCAAATATGTTATCTATGGCAATTTCCCACTCCATGTACTCATCAGCACCTATACCATCATAAGTCGATGGATACGAACAACCTGTCATTGTTAGAAGATAGCAAAAGACAACACAAAACTATTATCCTTATCAAATAACTATGTGGTTGTAGTGGTGTCACTTTTCACAGCAAGTGGAAGCGTCTTACCAAGCTCTTACAAAGTTCTTACCAACACAAGCAGTGGGCGGTACAACCAGCGGCAAGTTCGTGATACCTGTGAGGCAGTGGTACCGAGATTGCAAAACCCTTTTTCTGTACTGATTTGAAGAGTTTGTGGAGCTTGAAAGACACACAAAGAATAATATGTATATTTGGCACACCCTCAGTAACAAAAAGTGATGCTGAATTATAGTCCAAAGTACTTGTTCTCGTTGCCGGTCTAAAATGTTCCAAGTGCCAGGTGTGTGATAAACAAGTATGGTGGACAGCAAGATGCCAGGTGTGTGAAAAATAAGTATGGTGGATAGCAAGAGCAACACAAACAAGGAACCAGATAGCACACGCTAACACAGCTTACTTTGGCCTTCTCTATGTGCTCCTCTAGATATTGTTCCACTTTTGCCCCTCTCTTTTTTCCCTATTTTTGGATTGTCATTGTTTTTTTGGGATTTTTTGACTTTTTCTTTTTATTTTTTTGATATTTTTTCTTCACTTAGGAGCACAAAAGAAGTGACCACAGAAAATATGAGCTTAAACAAGTGAAAGGCATGGCCTATGGAAAATTCAGAAGACGTGCTCAAAATTGACAAAAAAACTTGTGACCACGAAAAGAGGATCTTGTGACCAGGTTTTGGCCAAAATAAAATTTGCCGAACCTAGCAACGCCGAGGATGGACGGATCTGAATTTTATTTCTGATCGATTTTGATATATGGAACGTCGAAATCTGAGTCCGTATGCGAAAATTAGACCAGTTTTAAGAACTGACTCCGAATTAGAGGACAAAACGGGAACAATGCGCGCAAAATTGGTCACAGCAGTAAGGATTTGATGGAAACGATGGGGAAAAACACACGAACTAGACTCTAACACAACCTAACCAGCAACAAGACCTCGACCAGGACACAAACTCAACACGATGGACTCTAAAACTAAAATATGCAAAGGCTATGGCGCGGAAGGTTCTACGATAAGAAAAAATGAGTATGGCACTGGACTATGGGACGAATGTGAAACACTCAAAACTAGGGGATAAATGTGAACCTGATGGTTTACCTTAGCTCTGATTACCACTTAATGGGGATGGGGTTCCCAATCTTCCGTCAGGTAGAGGTAACTATCGTTGTGGCGGAGAATGACACACCGATCCGGCTTCAGATCGAAAGATCGAACCCTGCAATCTTAGCACCACAACTCCTCTGGTTATCAACCAAGACACGGATCCGGTTGACCTCGCCAAGAAGGCTAATCCCTGCCTGTGCAACGAAGAACACAAGTAAGAACAAGAAACAAAACAACCAAATTCAGATAAATGATTAATCTCACGAAGTTGGGGTCTCACAAACCGATGAATGGCGAAACTATTCTTGACAGATTAATCTAAACAAAACCCAAAACCTAATGAAAATGGTGGCATATGATTATAAAGGTCTTAGGGTCATCGCCTACACTGGATGCGGCCCCCCTAACGAGCTCAAAGACGATACACGGCCCATTGGACCAAATACGGTGACGCAACACCTAGACAGATTCTGGATGCTGAATTGTTTTGACAATTCCTGTGGATTCCGAATAGATTTTGATGTGAGACCACTTGCATTGGCTTTCTTATCAAATTAGCTTTCCAACCATATGTGGATCGTCGAAAATGGAGTCTGGATGCGTCCTGGGTGACCAGTTTAAGGCAGACTGGTCCTGGAAGCCGAGGCCGACTCGAACTTGAGTTGCTTTAGGCCTCCACCTCGGGGACTCGAACCGAATTAACCTCGGGCCTCCTTCTTGACTTGGACACCCTTGCTGGCCTCCTACCCCTCCATACCATGCGCCAAACATGGTCATAAGCATGGGTGTCATGTCCTCATCACTTGCCCAAAATAAGGACATCTTCTCCTGGTCAGCCTCTGATTTACAAGGAGTCAGTAGAGACATCATACAACATTCTCTTGATATCAACCCAAATATGAAGCCAAGAAGGCAAAGGCAGAGGAAGATGTCAGAAGGTAGAATCCTAGCAGCAAAAGCTGAAGTACAGAGGCTACTGGACGCGAAGGTGATCAGAGAAGTCAAATATTCAGATTGGCTAGCAAATGTGGTACTATTCTCAAAAAAGAATGGAAAGATGAGGATGTGCATAGACTTCACAGATCTGAACAAAGCTTGTAGGAAAGACCCATTTCAATTGCCAAGAATTGACGCCTCCGTCGATAAAGCCACTGGTTGCAGGCGTTTCTCTCTACTAGATTGTTTTTTAGGATATCACAAGATTTGGTTGAACAAGGAAGATGAGGATAAGACAAGTTTCACAACCCCTTCAGTACATATTGTTTTGTCAGAATGCTCGAAGGCCTCAAGAATGAGGGATCAACCTTCGCAAGAATGATGAAGGTAGTCCTAGGACCTCAGCTACAGAAGAACATCATAGCTTATGTCGATGACATCGTAGTCATGAGCAAGAAAGAGGAAGACCACATTCAAGACCTCAAGGAAACCTTCGCAAACCTAAGAATGGCAGGGCTTAAGCTAAACCCAGGGAAATGCATTTTTGGAGTAAGTAGAGGGAAGATGCTCGGATACATAGTAGGACCTGAAGGCATACATGCAAACCCAGACAAGACGAAGGCCATACTATCAATGGTAGAACCTTCGACCAAAAAGGAAGTACAAAAGCTGAATGGCAGAATAGCAGCTTTGAACAGGTTCATCTCAAAGTCCGTAGAATGCAGCTTGCCCTTCTTCAGAGCCCAAAGGAGCATAGAAAAATTTGAATGGGGCCAAGAGCAGTCGAAGGCTTTTTAGCAACTCAAAAACTAACCAGCCAGCAGTCTCGTAGTGACAGTGCCAAGTCCGGATGCACCCCTACTACTTTATCTAGCCGCTTCAAATCATGTAGTGAACATAGTCCTTGTTCAAGAGAGAGAGCTCGACATGAAAGTTATCTAACAGCCCGTGTACTATATATCAGAAGCATTGTCAGGAGCAAAGCTAAATTATTCAGAGATTGAAAAGATAGCATATGCCGTTCTGATTTCATCAAGAAAGCTGAAGCATTACTTCTAGGCTCATGAGATCATAGTACCATCATCACAGCCACTCGGTGATGTATTCAGCAACAAGGAGGCCTCCGGAAGAATAGGAAAATGGGCAACAGAGCTTTCCCAATTCAGCATCAACTATGTGGCAAGAACAGTGATCAAATCTCAAGCACTAGCAGACTTCATGGTAGACTAGACACCTTCGCCAGAAGCAAACATCCAACCACCAACCCAAAGTATGGACACTCTATACAAATGGAGCTTGGGGCACCAAGGAGCAGGAGCCTCCGCAGTACTGAAATCACTATCTGGCACACACTCTAGGTATGCAGCAAGGCTAGCATTCAAGGCAACAAATAACATAGCCGAGTACAAAGGCCTCGTACTAGGACTCAACAAAGCAAAGGCAATAGGGGCACAAAAAATACTGGTTAAAACAGATTCCCATGTTGTCGCGGGACAAGTGGAGAAAGAATATGCAGCACGCGAGCCTGAGCTGATCAAATATTTGGCAATAGTCAGAGCTCTAGAGCAAAGATTCCAAGGGTTTACTCTCAAGTATATACCAAGGACAAAATTTAGAAGCCGACCAGCTAGCGAAGGCTGCAGCAAACAACCTACCCATGCCTGAAGGAACCTTCTTCCAAGAATTAAAAGAGCCAGCAATAGCGACAATAGCGAAGGCGTTCAATGAAGTCTTGGTCACTGAGGCAGAAGATTGGAGGCAGTTAATCATTGATCAAATCAACAGTACTCACCATGCAGGGGATGAGCCAATCTCAATAAGAATGGCTACCAGAGCAAGAAATTATACTATAGTGGACGATGTTCTGTACAAGAAAGGTGTCGTGCAACCACTGCTAAGGTGCATAACATAGAGCGAAGGCAAAGAGCTACTGCAGGAAATACACTCAGGGATATATGGATTACACATAGGCCCATGCGCACTATCAGCGAAGGCCATCAGACAGGGTTTCTACTAGCCTACCCACATTAAGGATGCAGAACATATAGTCAGAACTTGTGAAGCGTGTTAGAGTACATCACCGTCGTGGCCATTGCAGAGATGGGGAATGGACCTTGTAGGACCTCTGCCACCTTCACAAGGGGGAACAAGTTTGTAGTCGTGGCAATCGAATACTTCACAAGATGGATTGAAGCCAAGCCCCTGGCAGCTATCACTTCAGAATCAGTGAAAAAATTCTTCTGGCAGAACATTGTTTGCAGATTTGGAGTGCCAAGAACCCTCACTGTAGACAATGGCAAGCAGTTCAACTTGGACAGTTTCAGGGCCTTGTACAAAAGTATCGGGACATCATTAGCCTTCGCATCAGTCTACCACCCGGAGTCCAACTATGCCGTAGAAAGAGCAAACAGAGTGGTATTCTCAGCAATAACCAAAATGCTGTTTGGCCTTTGCAAGGGCAAAATGGGTGGAAGAACTGCCTAAAGTTGTTTGTTCCCACAACACCACAACATCCAGAGCAAGAGGTTTTACCCCATTCAAGTTGCTATACGGAGAAGAAGCAATGTTGCCTGAAGAAGCAAAGCATCAAATCCTCCGCGCAATGAAACACGCGTTCGTCTCAGACAAAGATTACTCAAAAGAAACAATCGAAGGCCTAAGGTTGCAGGCTGTGAAATGGAGAGAACGAGGTACCCATCCCAGGGCCTCGGTTGCATGTTAAATAGGCTGGGAAATAGCCCCCCAGCGGTGGCATATACATCGGGTGAATACAACAAGAATACAACCATAAGCTACAAACAAGGATCTAGCAAACTAACCATGGTACACATGCAGGCATGACGGGGAGTAATCCTCGGGGATCAGCTAACCAACCTATCTAACACCCTCCCTCAATCTCAACCACTTACAAGGTTGAGATTGGAGCAAAACCACTTAATTCGAGCAGCTAAAACTGGCTTTGTGAACACATCAGCTAGCTGATCTCCTGAAGAAATAAACCTGACATCAAGTAATTTGTTTGCTACTCATTCATGAACAAAATGGAAGTCAATTTCGATGTGTTTGGTACGTGCATGGAAAACTGGATTTGCAGTCAAGTACTTGGTGCCTAGGTTGTCACACCATAGCCGTGCAGTTCTCACATGAGGAACACCAAGTTCTTGTAGAAGTTTCTATACCCACATCATTTCGGCAGTAGTGTTTGCCAATGCTTTGTATTCAGCTTCAGTGGACGAATGAGACACTGTAGCTTGCTTCCGAGCACTCCAAGAGATGAGATTGCTACCCAAGAACACTGTAGAGCCTCCAGTAGATATTCTGTCATCCACACATCTTGCCCAATCGGCGTCAGAAAAGGCACTAATGATCATGGAATTTGACTTGCTGATTTTTAGTCCAGTGTTCCAAGATCCCTTTATATAATGTAGAATCCTTTTGACGACACTCCAGTGAACCGTTGTGGGAGCATGGAGAAATTGGCACACCTTGTTGACAGCATAACAAATATCTGGCCTGGTCAGAGTAAGATATTGCAGCGCCCCTACCATACTGCGATACTTTGTAGAGTCTTCTGTACCAAGTTTATCTCCATTAGTCAAACTGAGTTTTTCTGAAGTTGCCAACGGTGTGTCAATGGACTTGCAATTACTCATGCCGGCTCTAGATAAAATATCAGATGCATACTTCTGTTGAGACAACACTAACCCTTCCTGATTCCGTTTAACCTCAATGCCTAGGAAGTAATGAAGATCACCCAGATCTTTAAGAGCAAATTCATGTTGTAGGTCTCGAAGAAGAGCATGTGTAGCTGCAGTGGAAGAGCTAGCCACAATTATGTCGTCCACGTACACCAAGACAAACATTGTGTGACCTTTCTTACAATAATAGAACAAGGACGTGTCAGCTTTTGAGGGCATGAAACCAAGCTTCACCAATTTGTTGCATAAGCGAGCGTACCAAGCTCTTAGAGCCTGCTTTAATCCATAAAGAGCTTTATCCAATTTGCATACATAGGATGGATGAGTCTTGTCAATATAACCAGGTGGCTGGTACATGTACACTTCTTCTTCTAGTACTCCATGTAAGAAGGCATTCTGGGCATCAAGTTGTCGAAGAGACCAACCTTTAGATACTGCAATTGACAGAACAAGTCTGATAGTCGCCGCCTTGACTACAGGACTAAATGTGTCCTCATAGTCAATCCCATACCATTGCTTGAACCCCTTAGCAACCAAACGGGCTTTGTATCTGTCAATGGAGCCATCTGCTTTCTTCTTAATTTTGTACACCCATTTACATCCAATGATGTTTTTCCCTTTAGGTTTTGGAACTAGATGCCAAGTTCTATTCTGGAGAAGTGCTTGGTACTCACTATCCATGGCAGATACCCAGTTCTTGTCACCAAGAGCAGCTGCTACAGTAGAAGGCTCACCATCCATAGAAGTGACAAGGTTGCACCATCTCACTGTCCCATCTGTATATACCTTGGGTTTGCTTATTCCCTTTTGCAAACGTGTAACAGGTCGCTGTGGGGTAGAAGTAACAGCAGGATCCGCGGCCACAGACGATCCAGAGGGGAGGATCTCCAGTGATAGTAACCCACCCTGGACGGGATCTAGCTGTGGTGTGTCTCCCCCGCCAGTAGCTGCAAGCCCAGGCGAGGACGGTGTAGAAGATCTGGCAGCTCCTGTCGGTGTGCTGGAGTCGAGGAAGGCAGGCGGTGGCTGTGCAGCAACAGGCAGACCAGTATGAGGTGCTGCGGAATCCAAGGCGGATCCATCAGTACAAGGAAGATCAGCCGCCGCCGGATCGACCCCGCTTTCAGTGCCAGCCCTGTCTTGTAGTGGTAGCATGAGATGTCGCCGTTTGAAGGCCAAAACAGCACCGTTTTCAGCCGATTTTTCTCCTGCATCTTCTGTAGTATAAACAACACTAGGGACAACATTAGTAGAAACAGGCGAAGACAGATGTTGATCACGCAACAAAGCATCCCCAAAACTAGCATTAGGATCAAGGAGAGATGGTGACAGGAGGGCAATTTCTGACCTAAGACGTGCTCCGGCATTGGGGTGAAGAGTAGAGAATGGAAACACATGTTCATCAAACACAACATCCCGAGAGATGTAAACACGCCCTTCGGTGGGGTCCAAGCACTTAAAACCCTTATGCATATGGCTATAACCCAAGAACACACACCGTTTGGACCTATACTGTAGTTTTCTGGAGTTGTAAGGTCTCAAATTTGGCCAAACTGCACACCCAAAGGTACGCAAGAAGGTATAGTCCGATGCTTTCCCATGGAGGCGTTCAAATGGGGATTGGTTGTCAATAACCTTTGAGGGAAATCTGTTGATGATGAACACAGCCGTCAAGAAGGCTTCATCCCAAAACTTCAATGGGACATAGGCATGTGAAAGGAGTGTAAGACCCATGTCCACAATGTGATGGTGTTTTCGCTCAGCCGAGCCATTTTGTTGGTGAGCATGTGGACAAGATACTTGATGAGCTACTCCTATACGTGTGAAGAAAGAATTCAATGATCGGTATTCTCCACCCTAGTCCGTTTGAATGGCCCGGATTTTACAGTTGAATTGCCTTTCAACAAGATTTTGAAAGTCTTGGAAACATTGGAAAACTTCAGATTTATGACGCAAAAGATAGATCCATACGAATTTAATGTAATCATCGATAAAACTAACATAATAAGCATGTTTTCCAACTGATGTTGGGGCAGGTCCCCAAACATCTAAAAAAAGAAGTTCCATAGGACTAGAAGACACACTACTAGATCTAGGATAAGGCAACTGATGATGTTTGCCTTGCTGACACGCGTCACAGACATTATTATTGGACTCTAAAAACAGGAAGATTGTGGCGACTAAGAATTTGATGAACAACTTGTTGAGATGCATGACCTAGCCTATAATGCCACCATGAGCTGGATGGCTTGATAGCAGCAAGCCCTTGCTTATTGGATGAAGGCTTGAACGGGTAGAGTCCACCTTCACATCTGCCGGTGTGGAGGATTTTCTTCGTCTGCTGTTCCTTGATGAAAAAATGAGTTGGATGAAACTTGAGATATGCATTATTGTCGCGAGCAGGTCGGTTAACAGATATAAGACTTTTACTAGCCTTAGGAACATGTAGTATGTTGTTATGATGAATTGATCTAGTTGGGGATTGCAATGTAGTGTTACCAATAAAATCTATCTTCATACCTGATCCATTGGCTGCATGGACTTGATCTCCACCGATGTACTTGTCGCGCACTGAGAGCTTCTCAAGCTCCCCAGTAATATGATTAGTGGCTCCTGAATCCACATACCAATTCATATCGACCCCATAAGAGGTCATGGCAGAGGAGGCAGACTTCTGTGGCGCGCCTGTGAACGATGCGTCAAATCTCTTGAAGCACCACACAACGGTGTGTCCCTCTTTACCGCACAGCTGGCAAAAAACACCTTGCTGGAAGCCGGAACCATGGCCGCCACCATCGCGGCCAGAGTTGCCACGGCCGCCGCGGCCGCCACCGTTGCGGCGTCCGCCGCCGCCGTCGCGTCCACGAAAATGCTGGCTGCCACCATGGCCACCCCTTGCAACAGCATTGGCGGAGGACTGCTGTCCACCACCGCGTAGATCCATCCACTGTTCAAAACTTACGAGCTGAGTAAACAGTTCGCTCACCGTGATTGGCTCCACACGCGCAGTCACCGCGGACACCACTGGGTCGAACGGCTCGTCTAACCCGGTCAAGATGTATGACACGAGTTCTTCGTCTTCGATCTTCTTGCCCGCTGACGCCATCTCGTCGGCGAGGCCCTTCATCTTGCCAAAGTATTCGGCAATTGTGGCGTTTCCCTTCGTCGCGGTCGCCAGGGCCATGCGAGTGGCAATGACCCGCGCTCTGGACTGCGCCGCGAACAGTTTCTCGATAGCGGCCCACGCCGCCACCGTCGTTACCTCGGTATTAACATGCCCGAGGATATCTTTGGAAAGAGATGTCAACAGGTAGCTCAGAACCTGTTGATCTTTGGCCACCCAGATGTCGTACTCCGGATTGGCCACTAGTGGTTCCTTCTCATCGGCACTCTTGGCGGCAAGGAATTCTACTGGTGGTTTGGCCGTCGGCTTGATGAAGCTCGCGGCCTGGGCGCCTCTAATCGCCGAGAGGACTTGGGCCTGGCATGACTGAAAATTGCTCCTCGTAAGCTTTTCAGTCACAGGAATGAAGGCAAGGCCGAGGGAAGTGGCAGGAAACGATGAGGAAGAAGACATCTTCAATTCTCCGTGAGGAGTTTCTAGGCTCTGGTACCACGTGAAATGGAGAGAACGAGGTACCCATCCCAGGGCCTCGGTTGCATGTTAAATAGGCCGGGAAACAGCCCCCCAGCGGTGGCATATACATCGGGTGAATACAACAAGAATACAACCATAAGCTACAAACAAGGATCTAGCAAACTAACCATGGTACACATGCAGGCATGACGGGGAGTAATCCCCGGGGATCAGCTAACCAACCTATCTAACAGAGGCAGTACAAAATATCACCAAGTACCAAGACCAAACCAAGAAATGGAGAGATGCCCAAGTGGTTAGGAAAAACATACAGAACGGAGACCTAGTCCTAAGGAGACCAAACGCGGCAAATGTTGGCAAGCTTTAGCCAAAATGGGAAGGACCATTCATAGCAACAGCTGCAAAAAGGCTAGGATCATTCCACCTGACTGACACCGAAGGCAGGACAACAAATCACACCTGGAACAACGACAACCTCCGCATATTTTACATTTGAATGTAAAGGTGAGCTTCGCTAGAGTATAAGCGAAGGACACCTAAGTACCAGTTTTAATTTTTTTCTTTTTTCTTTCATTTTTTTGCAAAAGAAGGTCATATACTCTTTTTCTCACAGAGAGGACTCCTTGTAGAGTTGATGTTTTTAACGAGGCTGGACCCATGTAAAATTACTCTAAAATATAAAGAAAAAATTCCCTCATAAAGTATGGGAAAGCGAAGGTCGAAAGCGGCTAGCAGCGAAGCCACGACATTCGACAATCAAAACTCGACAAGGAGGACCCTCCGTCGCCCACGGCCAAAGGCCACTGAGCACGGAACGACCTCTGCAGCTCTCAAGCATCTCACACTTGACGAAGACCTATCATTGTTCAGGCATGAAGGCACGAATTCAAGGCTAAAAAAACCACATGCCTGACAAAGCCCTGTCTTCGCCACAGGCATCAGAGCAGATACCTGACAAAGACCTGTCCCGTTCAGGCATCAGGGAAGCGAAAGTCACGAAGCAGCAAACGTAAAAGTACCAAATCATAAATACAAAAGATACTGCAAGTACAACATGATCCGCATCTTTAAGTTAGCCGTTCGCGAATTTTTTTTTCAAAAAATGCTACAGTACGCATCACATCGTATCTTGCGATACGTGCATGAAGCATTAAATGTAGACGAAAAAAAACTAATTGCATAGTTTGGTTGAAAATTACGAGACGAACGTTTTGAGCCTAATTAATCCAGAATTGAACACTAATTACCAAATAAAAACGAAAAGTGCTACAGTAACCAAATTTCCAACTTTTCCCTAACTAAACACGGGCTTACCAGATTACGAACGCACTCAAAGCGCTTACCCACCTCAACAACCAAAATTCAAGTGCATAGCAAGCTGCAGCCTATAAAAGGGAACCAAACCCAACCCACTCACCCCATTTCAGCATTTGGCCACCCAAAGGAGGAGATAGAGATCGAAAGGGGTCTGACGTCATGGAAGCAGGAGTGTCCTTGCAAAACCAGAAAGCCATTTCAAGCGTTACCATGCGAAGACTCGTCATAGCAGTAGCTCAAGGCAGCAACCAAAGGCTAATGAGAGCGCGAACACCAGTACCGTAGGGTGGTGTACAACCTCCGCTTGCCATAGACCAACAGAAGCCGAAGGCTACGGGTGGATACCATACGAAGTCTCATAACATCCCCCCGAAGCCGAAGGCACCAACTGGTATTGCCTAGCAGTTATCCACCCAGCAGGCGCAGAGAAGCCTTTGGTCCACCAGCAAAAAAGATAGCATGCAGAACTGTTGGACTTGGCAGCACCAGAGCATCTGGAGTGAGAACAAGATCGAAGACTATCACCTCAGTTACTCCATGTTGACGTACTAGCATGTGTCAGACAACAAAGTAACAAGGAAGAAGCGAAGGCTGGCAGTAGCAACTTAGTACTAGCAACCCAGGGCCACCATCATTCTAAGCAACAATGTACTAATGCACAAATTAATAATAAACAAAGCCTTCTTATCAGTGTTTCGAGTTACCAACTAGTAAATTTTTAGATTGCGCGTCTGGCTCAGATGGTGTGCTTAGAGGACACAAGATTTATACTGTTTCGGGCAGAATGTCCCTATGTCCAGTTCACCGCTGCTGCTTGTGTTACTAGCATCGAAAGTTTATAGTAGGGGTTACAAACAGGTGAGAGAGGGAGAAGGTCCCAAGTCTCTGTGTGTGTGTGTGGAGAGATGTGTCCAGATATCTTAGGCGTCCAAAGCGTATAGAGCCGTGTTCTGACCTGCCCTTCATGGGGTGTCCTGCTTCCCCTTTTATAGACGAAGGGGAAGAGCAGGTTATAGAGAGAAAGACGGAGAAAAGTCAAGGAGAAGAAAACCTCTAGGCCTGCTGGGTCCTTCTTCTCCATTATGCGGGTCCCACCAACGTTGTAGATGGTGACAGGGATGGCTCCACGCTGGGCTCCTGTTCACCGCTGGTGCCACGCCACGACGTCATTAGCTGGTCGTGGCGTTCCATCCTGTCCCGGCGGACGACGCGACGAACCGACGTGTCAGTTAGCGGTCGTACGAGGAGTAGGCAGCACAGTGACCACGCATGCATCACTGTTGGCGATGTGAATCCATGGAGTGACATGTCGTGGCCATGGGTCACATTCGAAATGTCAATGGGGAATTCCCCGTCGGGGGTTACTCCCCATCCTCGTCCCCGCGGGGGCAAATCTCCCCCGTCCCCGTCCCCGTGAAGG
Organism: Miscanthus floridulus; assembly: GCF_019320115.1. Classification (NCBI taxonomy): domain Eukaryota; kingdom Viridiplantae; phylum Streptophyta; class Magnoliopsida; order Poales; family Poaceae; genus Miscanthus; species Miscanthus floridulus. The sequence continues at coordinate 100,967,444 of NC_089588.1, read as the reverse complement.
CTCACAGGGAGCACTTCTTCCCCATCCCCGTCCCCGCTCAGGGATTTAATCCCCGCGGGGATCCCCATCCCCACATCAGCCTAGAGGTCCTGCGGCGGCGGCGGCTGCCCTCTCCCTCAGGAACGCCAAGCGCACCTCTCCACACTGAGTGGCGCCCTAGACCGACCCTCCCAAGCCAGGCATCCTCCGCTCTCCATCACTTCCCCATCCCGACGCCCCTCTCCCCTTCCCCTTCCAGTGGTGCCTCCTCCCCATCCCGCCACCCTCTCCCCTTCCCCTCCCGGCGGCATCCCCTCTCCTTCTCCCTCCAGCGCGAACCTGAGGTGAGGATCCGGTGGAGGTGGCCCTCCTCCCTCTGGATCCGAGGCGGGAGATTTGGTGGCTCATGGCGGCGGCGGCGCGGCCCTCCTCCCTCTAGATCTGGTGGTGGTGCGCTGTCTTTCCCAAGCCCGAGGCATACCGAGCTCCTCCGGCCATGGGTCAGGGCCCGCGGCGGATCTACGGGCGGAGGCGGAGGCGAAGGCTTCCATGGGGACCGCGGAGGCAGAGGCATGCATGACCGGTAAGCTAGGGTTTGGGGCACATGGGAGAGGGAGAGAGCGGGAGAGCTAGCGTCAGTGAGGGAGAGGGCAAGTGACGAGTGAGGACTAAGGAGGAGGAGGCAGAAGCGGCGGCTTGGCTCGTCTGATGGCTGGGTCACGCGCATCAGCTGCGCCCCCAGTCCCCCACGCCGTGCAAGCCGCTGGCCCAGCTCTGTGGCTACGATGGGCCGGCCTAGCTTCACGCTGAGCAGACAGCTAGCCCAGCTAGCTTAAGCAGCAGCCTGCACATTTTGGGTCCCCGTGGTGAATGGGGACGGGGGTAGGCATACCATCCCCGTCCCCATCATCCCCGATGGGGATGATTTTTCCCCATTTAATTCCCCTTGGGGAGAAAATTGGTACCATCCCCGTCCCCTAATGGGTGAATTCCCCGCGGGGAATCGGGGAATGGGGCCCCATTGACATCTTTAGGTCACATCGAGATGTGCCTACTCCCTGCCCGGTGCCAGAAGTTTGACCTTGGGTTTTTCTGACCCGTAGTGGTTGGCGGCGGCATGGGCTTCCGTCGGGCAAGACGGGAGCCGCGGCTGAGGGGTCGGGCGAGGCGAAGCCCCCGACCCAGCGGTCGGGCGAGGTGGAGTCCACCTCCTAGAGGTTGGGCGAGGCAGAGCCCATACCCCAGCGGTTAGGCGAGGCAGGGCCTATACCCCAGCGGTCGAGTGAGGCGGAGGCCGCACTCCGGCGGTCGGGCGAGGTGGAGCCCGCTGAAAGGTCCTTGTTTGGTTTTGGTAATTGAGTAACAACCTAGGTAGACTAATATGTGTTTGAGTGAGATACACAGGTGATTAGTCCATAAGTACATGTGGTGAGCAACATATGCCATGGAGGTGAAATGGCTCGGAGATGTTGCAAAGCTCACACATGTGATGAAGGAGTTCATTGCACATGAGACACGACATTGAGTCATGTGATCAAGGTGGAGAAGGTCAAGACACCGGTTGCAAGCGTGAAGGGCAAGTTGAGTGATGACTTGGCGCCGATGGACCGAAGCAACGGTGAAGAGCAAGTGAAGTCAAGATCGATGAACCAATATGGTCACATGATGATATGGAGTGGGTCATATCATTTTTGATCATGTTGGTGCATGTGTTGCATCACCATCGAAGGAGTTGGAATGGAATGCGCAAGGTAAAGGTATAACCTAGGGCATTTTATTTCACCGTTCATAGGTGTGTAGGGAAGTTTATGACCAGGTTTAAGATAGATGGCCGTACTATCAAGAGGGGCAACCTTATTTGCATATCGGTTATCTTGTGCCACTCGAGTGATCTAACTTTGCATCATTGCTAGGATCAAGTGGCGTGGCAAGTTGAGTGGCTAACTCCTTAAAAATGTTTGTGAAAAGCTAACACACATGCGCAAGGTGTTGTACACTTGGTGGTGTTGGCACATTTGCAAAGGAGAAGAAGTTGGAGCTGAAGTGGATCAACTCGGCGAAGAAACGGAGACGAAAGGAGGTCACTGGAAGTGACCGGACGTAGGTCTTAGCAGGACCTATGCGTTTGGTCAGTGTAGACTGAGAGGCGTGGTCTCGGTGTTGAGTCCGGACACTGGTGCCTGCTGGTGACCGGACGCGACGCTCCTGTGTCCGTTCGTTGGTGACGTATGGTGGGATGACCAGAGAGGACCGGACGCTCACTGCATCAGGTCACGTTGGATCGAATGCATTAAGTCGCGGTTTTGCCTCTCTAGACCCTCTCTGGAGTCGACCTGACTCCGCGCGGCGTAGCGTCAGAAGGAGGGATTGGACGCGATGCTCGCACTGTTCATGGTCCGACAAGTGAACGGCGAACTGTCCGTGCCTGGGAGGTGGACTGTTCGCCAGCTGAAATTGTTGGTGAGCAGAGTTCCTAGAAACTCTGTCCAGGCTGTTGGAAATCAACGGTGAACTGTCCGGCCCTATAAGGGTGGACTGTCTGCCAGCTAATTTTTTAGGAGCAGAGGTTCTAGACAGGTTCTGGACATGTTCTCGGGTTTGAATGGCGGACTATCCGCCTATAATTCCCGGACTGTCCGCGGTTACCATTTGAACTTCAACGGCTAGTTTCAGGTGAACGGCGGACTGTCTAGGGTGACCATTGCAACACCTAATGGCTAGTCTTAGCATAAGGGCGGACTGTTTAGGCCTATAAGGGTGGACTGTCCACAGTTCACTTTTTAGCACGCATCCAAACGGCTAGTTTGAGGCCTCCCTCTATAAATAGTGGTGGTGGCCGGCCATTTGAGGAGTTGAGCACCTTGGGGACTTAGTGTCCTTGTGTGAGAGTTCTTGGGAGCCCTCCAACTCACTTGTGATTAGTGCTAATCATATCTGCTAAGTGAGAGAGCGATTCTAGTGTGGTGCATGAGAGATTGCAAATGTTGGCACTAGGTGATCGAGTTGCAAGCCAGTGGTGCTTGTTACTCTTGGAGGTTGCCACCTCCTAGACGACTTGGTGGTGGTCTCCGTTGAAGCACACAAAGAAGATTGTGCGGTGCTTTGGAGAAGAGATTGTGAGGGGTATTGTGCTCACCCCACGGGAGCCATGAAGAGCAACTCTAGTAGAGCGAGATGCGAAGGGCGACAAGTGGTCTAGCCGGGTCAAGTGCTAGAGCTTGTGGTAAGCACTCCAAGTGGGAGAGTGTGACTTGTGGGTCACCACTAGCAAGAGGACCAGCGGCAACCTTGGAGCTTGTCTCAACGGGGACTAGCGTGTTGGCAAGAACGTGAACCTCGGGATAAAAATCACCGTGTCATCTTCTTCCTGTTGGTTTGTGATCCCCATACGCAAGCTTATATTTACTTTCATATATATTGTGCTTGGGTAGTTGCTCTTGTAATTGGTTGCTTGTGTATCTTGCTAGTTACCTTCTTGCTTGTGTAGCATAGAAGTAGCTCTCTTGCGTGACTTATTTGGTTTGAGTAACCTTGTTAGTCACATTTCTTAGTTTGTAGCTAAGTATTTTGAGCTCTCTAATTTGGCTTGTGTCGGTGTTTCGAGTTGCCACCGACTAGTAAATTTCTAATATTGTGCATCTGGCTTGGATGGTGTGCTTAGAGGACATGAGGTTTATACTAGTTTGGGTAGAATGTCCCTACGTCAGTTCATTGCTGCTGCTCGTGTTACTAGCACTGAAAGTTCGTAGTAGGGGTGCATGTCCCAAGTCTCTAGTGGAAAGAATGAAGGGCTACGAGAGAGGGACATGTCCCAAGTCTCTAGTGGAAAGAATGAAGGGGTGCAGAGAGCTTGGTTGCTGCTCGGTTGTGTTTTCGGGGTTCGATGGGTTTGTTCGGGTCTGGCTTGAATCGATTGATGGTCCAATGCTCAGATGCCCCTAATGGGATGCCCTGCTTTACCTTTATAGGCCAAGGGAAAGAGCGGGTTATAGTGGAGGAAGAGAGGTGAACAAGAGGGAGAAGAAGTCCTTTAGGATCGCTAGGTCCTTTTCCTTCATGCGGGTCCCGCTGACCCTGTAGACGTCAACAGAGATAGCTCCATGTCATGGCTCTGTCTATCACTAGCGCCGTGCGCAGGAGTCGTTTGTCAGTCATGGCGCTCCACTCCATCCTAGCGGATGTCGTGGAGAAATGACGTGCCTGTCAGTGTTCGTATGGGGTTAGGCAGAACAGCACCGGTACACCCAACGTTGTTCCTGATGTGAATCCCCAGGTATGGCCCATCACAGCCACGGGTTATATTGGGGCATGCCGGTCCCTTTCCTAGTGTTAGAGCTTTGACCCAAGAGCATACGCTTGGACCTAGAGCGGTTGGCGGCGATATGGGTCTCCGTTGGGCGAGGCAGAGCCCACGGCCTTGGGGTCAGGAGAGGCGAAGCGCGAACCCAGAGGCCGGGCGACGCGGAGCGTGAACCCATGGGTCGGGCGAGGCGGAGCCTGTGGCCTTGGGGTTGTGCGAGGCGGAGCATGAACCTAGAGGCCGGGCGAGGCGGAGCGTGAACCCAAGGGTCGGGCGAGGCGAAGCCCATCCCAAGAGGTTGGGCGAGATGGAGCCCACGACCTTACGGTCAGGCAAGGCAGAGCCCAAGGCCTTAGGGTCGGGCAGGGCAGAGCGTGAACCCAAGGGTCAGGCGAGGCAGAGCCCGCCCCCAGAGGCCAGGCGAGACAGAGCCCACGACCTTAGGGTCGGGTGAGGCGGAGCCCACAGCCTCAGGGTTGGGCGGGGTAGAGGGCGAACCCAAGGGTCAGGCAAGGCAGAGCCCACCCTAGAGGTCAGGCGAGATAGAGCCCGCGACCTTGGGGTCGGGCGAGGTAGAGCACAAACCCAAAGGTCAGGCGAGACCGAGCCCGTGGCCTAAGGGTTGGGCGAGGCGGAGCACGAACCCAGAGGCTGAGCGAGGTGGAGCGTGAACCCAAGGGTCAGGCAAGGCACAACCCATGCCCTTGGGGTTGGGCTAGGTGGAGCGTGAACCCAGAGGCCGAGCGAGGCAGGGCATGAACCCAAGGGTTAGGTGAGGTGGAGATGGATCCCGCGACCTTGGGGTTGGGAAGGCGAAGCACAAACATAAAGGTCGGGCGAGACGGAGCCTGCGGCCTATGGGTTGGGCGAGGCGGAGCACAAACCCAAAGGTCGGGCGAGGCAGAGCACGCAGCCTCGACGTCAGGCAAGGCGGAGCCTACCCCCAGAGGTCGAGCGAGGCAGAGCCCATGACCTTGGGGTCAGGCAAGGCTGAACCCACGCACCTAGGGGTCGGTAGGAGCTATAGTCACGCTCTTGACTGCTCGGATGAATCAATGTTGATGACCATTAGCCCCTCCTCTTCGAGTACCCTAGTATTGGTCCCCGATAGTAGCCCCCGAGCCTACGGTGGAGTAGAATACTCCTTTGGAGGCTTTTCCGAACGGGAGGACTCTAAGGGCCTTGGCCTTCTTTTGTCACCCACAGCGTGACCTAGGGACGGTGATTCCCTTTCATCGAGATCAGACCCTTTGGGGGCATGGCCATGAGATTTGGTGGGTCCAAAAAGGTCCTTCCCTAATTTGGACCCCTACGGGGGTCGGCCGTTCTACGACCGTGCGTTCGGTCTCCTTGCGAGTCCAACTTTTCTCAAGCCCCCGCTTGTAGCGGGGGTCTGGTCGAGGATCAGCTCATCTTTGCGATTGTCTTCCCTCAAGCATTTTTTACGATAAAATGGAAGGGCCGAGCCATGCCATGATTTTCCTCTATGGACAAATCATGGTGCTCGTTGAGCTGTTAATGGGCTAGTCCGAGTGGGGCCCAGCATCTCGTTCGTGGGGACCCAGCTTAGGTTAGCTTAGTGACCAACTCCAGATTCTCGGCGGTCAATCCATATAGTTCTCGGGTTCATTTGACCGGTCCTAAGGGCTCTCTGCCTTTCTTCGAGAAAAACAATGGATCATATCCAGCCGAGACTCGAACGTGGGCCAGGATGCCCACGGTGCTCGCGCACCCAGGTTATGGCCACTAGTGGGCCCATCCCTTTCCACCCCCACTTTAAAAGGCGCCCGGAGCGGTTATCGAACCCATCGGTGGGCCAACCTTCGAACTCTTGGGCCCAGATGGACCGTAGAGACGTTTTTAGCTCCGTATTCCTCTTACCTGTTACGAGTCGTGGCCTATCCAGAGAGGCGAAATGTTCGGCGAGTTTTTCGAGGGAACGGATAGAGATTGCGTGCGCACGTCCCACGGCGAGACGTTGTGGCAGATTGTGGCAGGCGCGCAGATCTAGGTGGGTGGTTGGTTTCCTCGCACCCGTCGCCCCTATAAAACCAAAGGGTTAGCCCGCCCGGGTTGCATACCTTGCATCCTTGCCTTCGCAGCCGTGACTGTCGCAGCCAATCACTTAGGTTTCCTGCCTCTGCATCTCCATCGCCGTTGAGCCCGCATCCATCCGCCCCCACCTCAAATGGATCCATGGTGCCGCTCCGACATCACCTTCCAGCGCATGGAAGGCCTCGTCCGTCGTCGTCTTCTCTACGCGTAGACCTTAGCCGAGGAGTGGGTGCTGCCCGGCGAGGAGGATCTGCCATCACTGCCCGACGGATATGTGGTGTCGTTCACCCACTTCCATGAGCGTGGGTTCGTGACCCCCGCCCACAAATTTCTTCGGGGGCTGCTACACTACTACAAGATCGAGCTGCAGCACCTCAATCCCAACGAAATCCAGCATATGGCGGCGTTCATCACACTATGCGAGGGATTCCTGGGGATCAACCCCACTTTGATCCTATGGATGTACTTCTTTGCTGTCACCCTCTAGAAGAAGAGGGAGAAGAGCGGTAGGCAGGAGCTGCATATGTTGATGGGGTGCGTTGGCATCCAACTCCGGAACAATCAGGTCGGTGAGTACCCGTCCATGCGGCTCTCAACGTCCAACAAGGGGTGGCACTTGCAGTGGTTCTACCTCAAGAATGATGCCGCTTCCCCTCTACTGGAGTTCACTGGGCACCTGATCAAAGAGGCCCTAGAGTCGTGGAGAAAGTGGGGCGTCCCGAGGAAGGACAAGAAGAAGATCCGAGACCACATCACCGCCATTCACATCCTAAAGGAGAGCGGCCTGAAGGGGCCAGGCATCATTGGGGCCTACCATGCATGGAGGGTGGTGCCGTTGATGACGCGCGCGCTCCTGCTATACGTGATGGCACCCAAGGCATTGTTCGACGAAACGGTGCTCGCCGAGGTGGTGCTCCCCAACTCTGAGATTGCGCAACACATCAACGAGGCAATGGAGCCTTCGCAGGACAACATGGGTGCCCCCGTCGATTTCATCTACCCGATGCCAGGGCATCCTCTGATGCGGCCGGAGTCAGGCTACATCATCTTTGTAAGTTTCCCCTTCTCTTGCCTTCTTTTAAATTGATTTCCTGACCCCTTGATACTAACTTTGAGAGGGACGGGACCAGCCAAGGGACCTCATCCTTACGGTTCACCTAGCACTATTGCCTAGGGATTTGGTTGTGAGGATGGCGAATCAAGCTGAGGGTGAGCGGTGGAGGAAGGTGAAGGAGGACAAGAGGAAGAAGAAGCAGCGGAAGCTGCAGGCATGGGAACGATGGGTGAACACTGACAGCGATGACGATGATGACGATGGGGATGATAACGAGGTAGTCGACGATATCGAGTGGGACCACCTGGAGAATGAGGAGGCGCTGACAGTATTGGTTTGTCCTTGCAGGCGTCGAGACCCTTCCTATTCCATGGAGGGGAGGGTACGTCTAGGGAGCCGGTGGAGGCGGGCAGTACCGTTGGCCGACCCTAGGAGTCAATAGGGGTGGGTTGCTCTGTCCTCACGCCTGAGGGGCCGGCGGAGGCGGGCAGCTCCACCATCATGCCCCAAGAGCAAAGGGGAGCGAGCCCCTCTGCCTAGGAGAAGGGGGCGGGCTCGAAACAGCCTCATTCTGATGATGCGGAGCAAAGGTCGGGGGGGGGGTCGCCCCCAAATGCATCTACCGCCCGACGGCGCTGAGGTGAGTTATCAGTTCCCCTATTTTTCTATTTTTGACGTATTTCATCGTGACTTATGCTTTTCGTCCCTTGCAGCGTCGGCAGGCAGCATAATCCTTTAGCGCTGGCATCGAAGAAGAGCGTCGCCCTTCAGTCGAGACGGCAGCCATCGGTTGGCATCGCACCCATTTTGGGCGGGAGTTGCACCAGTGTGAGCGCGTCGCCGACCGGTCAAGCACCGCCCACAGTGGTGCCTGTGCCCTCAGTGGGACGGGCGGACATGGGCGCTCAAGGGGCACCTTCAGAGGTCATAGAGCGCTCGGCGATGACGGGGCAGACTGGGCTACCAACCGCGCTCGTGGTGTCCACCGTGGCAGGCGCGACACAGCTGGTCGTGACCACGCCAACACAGGTGGAGGTGGTGGCGGCCGTGATAGATGGGTCACAGCCGGGCGCCACCGCAGTGGTGCCTGAGGCACCAGCATGACCCATGCCATTGGCGACCCGAGGAACAGCGCCTAGCATGGGCTAGATGGAGGGGGACACGGCCGAGGGGTCCCTAGGAGTTGTGGTGCTAGGAGAGGGGTTGGCGTCCGCATCGCTGACCCCTTTCATCGTCGAAGGGGGCATCCCGATAGAGACATCAGGGCGAGAGGGGCCGGCGGTGCTTGGACTAGCAAGGAGTCATCCCTAGCCCTGACATCATCGGGCAGTGGCTCACTCACGCGAGGCGAGCCCCTGCTCTAGTGGGTAGATCCACGGGATCCGGCGTCGGCGCTCTTCACCTTAGATGACACCACCGAGAGAACGGAGCAGGAGAGCCTCGACATAGGGATCGTGTCCATGCTCATGGCCCTGAACCATGCCACGGGCGCATTGCGTGATGTCGTCATTCCCTCCAGCTAGGTATTGTTCGGCCTGACTTTTTGCCCTTATCGTTGTCTATAAACTTTTTGTATCCTGACCATCTTCTTTCTACAATCCCTTATAGCTCGCACCCATTCAAGGCCCTATCGGTGAGGTCATGGAGGGACGACAATGAGGCCGCCAAGGTCAGGAAGGAGCGGGACGAGCTGCTCCAGAAGGACACCAAGACCTGCCAGTGGATCCTCGACCTTCTAGCCAAGGTTGAGAAGGAGAGGGTGTTGAAGCTGGGGGCCAAGGAGAAGCTCGTGGCCCTGGAGAAGAGGGCAAGCCTAGATGCCGTGGTGGTCGCTAGGCTATGCAAGGAGGAGGATGAGCTACTCCAAACCTCAGAGAGGCTCCACTCGGAACATGGTGCGGCTCACGAGGAGCGCGACCAGGCCTTTCGAGAGTGTGACCAGGCCTACCAAGAGCGCGATGACACGAAGCAGAATGTCGGTTCCCTCTAGGCCGAGCTTGGAAACATGACGACCCAGAAGCTGGAGGTCGAGAGCGTTTTTATCGGGCTGGCCATGGACCTCACCGAGGCAAGGAAGAATCTTCAGGCAGAGAGCAACGAGCTCGGTATCCTGAGCACCGCCCTCGGAGTGGTTTGCGATGACCTTAAGGTGGTACGGTCGGGGGGGACTAGCTCGCTCGCGGCCCATGTCGTTGAGATCATGGCTCGAGTGTGCCAGCTCGAGAGGAATGCCCTTCACGCCGGGGTTAATCAATCCTTCGCGATTGCTCATTCTAATTATGGGGACAACATCGATCTAGAGACGATGAGCCTCGGCTACGCGCCCGACTATGAAGTCCATGAGCTAGAGGAGATGGAAGTGGTGGTGGCTCCCCTTCCGCAGGACCCAGCAGACAGGATCAAAGGCATAGTTCTCCCCCAGAGGGGTTAGTTAGTTCAATAGGTCGGGCGGTCGTTCTTATAATAAGTGGACAAGTTCCGACCCTTCTGTATCATTTGAATAGACTTGTCATTTCATTTGATCAAATCTGTTCTTTTGTCCATTTTTGTGTGTGAAAAGGGGTTAATGCGTTCCCACCATTCCATTTGTTAAGACCGTAGAATTTGAGGTGTAGGAGGGAAACTCTAATCAGGCTGGTAAGCAAGATTGTTGTAGCCGCTAGGGCGTAGGATTCTCGTAGTCAGACCAGCCTTACTTAGTCGTTCGTTTGCGCGAACCTTGCCACTAGGTTTTTTAATGTGAGGAAGGGGCCGGGCACGGCAACTGTTTCAGAAAGGGTGTATATATACCCTTATTAGCCCCCGAGTGAGACTCGACCCCTTGCTATTGCTAGGGTCAGGTGTGACTAAAGATCGAGGAGAGGATAGCGAACCTGGTAGGAGAAAGCGTCTCCTGTTTTCATACGTACCCCCTCCCTAGGATCTGAGCCATTGTTATGCGACCGCGCATTTAGTCTCCTTGCGAGTCCAACTTTCCTCGAACCCCTGCACGTAGAGGGGGTCCGATCAAGGGTCGGCTCATCTTTGTGATCGTTACCCCGTCTGTGGTTTCCGCAACCGGAGGGGCTGAGCTAACGTCACTTGCCTCGATGGCTCGAGTGACGTGCTTAGTGAGCTCACTAATGGGTATGTTCGAGTGGAATCCAGGTTCATCGTTCGTGACGGGCTCGGTGTAGCCATCATGTGGCACTCCACTGCTCCTTAACCCGCCTCCCGGCAGATGCCCGAGCCATTATGGAGATCGGCATAGGTGGCCCGTTGGCCTCCCCTCGATGGAGATTCTGTGGGCTCGGCTCGAGGTCAGGATCAAACAAGAAGGTCGAGATGACCCTGTCCGCTTCTTAGCAGGTCGAGCAAAGGCCGCTGGGGCTCATCTATGTTTTCTCCCCTAGCTCTGTTCGACGTGTGGCAACCTTGAGCCCTTCATGGGCTGGCCTTCGAACCTTGGTCAGTTGGGTTCCCGAGCTAGGGTCAGGCGGCTCAAGCCCTCGAGCCTCATTGGGCTTGGTAGGGGTCGGACAAATTTCGTGTGTCACCACATCCATGATTTCTGCAACCAGAGGGGTTGAGATAATGACACTTGCCTCGATGGCTCGAGTGTCACGCAAGGCAAGCTCACTAACGGGCATGTTCGAGTTGAATCTGGGTTTGTCATTTGCTGATGGGGTCGGCATAGCCCTCATGTGGCATTCCACTATCCTTAACCCGCCTCTCGGCAGATGCCTGTGTTGCTCCGGAGAGTGACTCAGGTGGCCCAGTGGCCTCTCCTCGATGGAGATTCTGTGGGCTTGGCTCGAGGTTAGGATCAAATGAGAAGGTCTAGATGTCCCTGTCTGCTTCTGACCAGGGTCAGGCAAGGCCGCTGGGGCCCATCTATGTTTTTGTCCCCTGGCTCTGGTTCACGCAAGGTGGCCTCGAGCCCTTCGCGGGCTAGGCTTCGAACCCCGGTCGGTCGCCGCTCATATTGAATGAGATGACTACCGCTTCGTGATGCGACGCGAAGCGTTGTGATGCAATAATTGCATATGTAATGCTTGGATGTATGAGATGAATGTATGGATGAATGTATGGATGTATGTATGAATTAATGTATGAATGCATGCATGAGAATGGATGAATGAATGATCATGCACTGGAAAAGAAAAGTGGGTTGGTAAAGTTACCTCGATGGTTCGAGTGACGGGTTCAGGGAGCTCTTTGCCGGATATGTCCGTGCAGGGTCTGGGTCCATCATTCATGATGGAGTTGGTGTAACCTGCATGGCGCATCCTACTGCTCCTTACCCATCTCTCGGCAGCAGCCCGAGCCATCTGATCGACTTTGGGTGACCTACCGGCCTCTCCTCGATGGAGATTCCATTGGCGGGCACCTCCAAATCTTTCCTGGGAAGGTGGAGGCTAAAGCTTAGGATGTAGGCAATAAACTCTGATCACGCTGGTGAGCAAAAACGCCGTAGCCGTCGAGGCATAGGTTTCTTGTAGTCCGACCAGGTTTACTCAGTTTTTGTTTCCGCAAACCATGCCTCTAGTTTTTAACATGAGGAGGGGTCGGTCATAGAGAGTGTCTACCGAATGGACACTCCTTCCTGCCCCTGAGTGAGGCCCAACCCCTTATCGTTGCTGGGGTCAGGGGCTCAAACCATGCGTAAATTAAGGGTGACCCATCTCTCGGCAGCGGCCTGAACCATCCGATCGACTTGGGTGACCTGTTGGCATAGGACTTACCTCGAATGCACGAGTGACGGGTTCAGGGAGCTCTTACCGGGTCCGTTGTTCATGACGGAGTTGGCATAACCCACGTGGGGCATCCTACCACTCCCTACCCATCTCTCGACAGCGACCAAGCCATTCGATCGACTTGTGTGACCTGTTGGCACAGGGTTTTCCAGCGGAGATAGAGGATGAGATCATCCCCCCACAAGAATTTAGTTAGGCAGATGAGCCATGTGGCGAACTCATAATAAGTGAATAAAAGCTTTTTAGTCCTTCTCCCCTTTTTGCATAAAAAGGTTAGTGCATTCCGACCCCTTCTGTCGTTAAGGCCGTAAAGTCTAGGGTGCGGGTGAACAAACTCTAATCACGTTGGTGAGCAAAGGCGCCGTAACCACCGAGGCGTAGGTTTCTGCAACCCTAGCTTCTAGGTCTCAATGTGAGAGGGGGTCGAGCACAAAGAATGTTTGCCAGGTGGACATGCTCTTAGACACACACCGACGCTTTCCGTAGCTAAGGCCAAAAACCCCGGGGTGCAGAAAAAACACTAATCACGCTGTTGACCAAAGACGCCGTAGCCATCGGGGTGTAGGTTTCTCGCAGTCCGACCAGTTTTACTCAGCGTTCATTTCCACACACCTCGCTTCGGGGTCTTAACATGAGAGAGGGTCGAGCGTAGAGAATATCTACTGGATAGGTTTGCTCCTATTAGGCCCCGAGTGAGGCCTGACCCCTTGCCGCTGCTGGGGTCGGTTGTCATTAAAGATTAGGGAGTTTGATAGTGTAACTAATAAGAGAAAGTGTGTGTTTATTAAGTGTAACTACTAAGAGAACAGTATGGCTTGCTTGGACTTGATCACAGAGATCGGACGAGCCTCTATCCACTTTGTAAACTTGTCTAGAGTGACAAGCAAGTGCGTATAGCCCTTGAGCGCCCTTTTGAGAGGTCCGACCAGATCGAGCCCCCAGACTGCGAATGGCCACATGATGGGGATCGTCTGGATTGCTTGGGTTAGGAGGTGGGTCAGCCGAGCGTAGTATTGACACCCTTCACAGGTGCGCACGATCTATTCAGCGTGAGGTACTACGGTCGGCCAGAAGAAGCCTTGTCGGAATGCATTTCTGACTAGGGTTCTCGGTGTGGCATGGTGACCACAGACCCCACTGTGGATATCGCTCAGCAACTGCTTCCCCTATTTGATGGGGATGCAGCGCTGCAGGATCCTGGTCTGGCTTTGGTTGTAGAGTTCGCCCTCAATAAGGACAAGGACTTGGCGCGACGCGTGAGCCGTCGAGCCTCCGTTTTGTTCGTCGGTAGTGCCTCACAGAGGAGGTAGTCGAGGTAAGGCGTCCTCTAGTTGATCAGAGGGTCAGGCTCTGTCACTGGATCCTCATCGAGCTCCATGACCTTGGGGTCAGATGGAGCCGATGACTGGTTAGCCCCTGAGCCTAGGGCCGGCGGCCCATCACCGGCTTATTCTGGCTCCTCATAGCGGACCGAGGGCTTGTGCTGATCGCTGGCAAAGATTCCCATTGGCACTGGCTCTCGGCCAAATGCTGCTTTCGCCAGCACGTTGGCCACCTCGTTGAGACGCCTTAGGATGTGATTGAGCTCAAGGCCGTCGAACTTGTCCTCCAGCTGGCGGACTTCTCCGTAGTATGTAGCCATCTTGGCGTTGTGGCAGCTTGACTCCTTCATGACTTGGTCGATGACCAGCTGGGAGTTGCCCCAGACATCGAGGCGTTGAATGCCCAACTCAATGGCGATGCGTAGGCTATTGATGAGCACCTCGTATTCTGTCACATTATTGGAGGAGGGGAAATGGATGCAAACCATGTACCTCATGTGTACCTCAAGGGGCAAAACGAAGACCAGCCCCGCGCCAGCACCTTTCTTCATCAGCGATCCGTTAAAGTACATTATCTAGTACTCCTAGTCCATGACTGTTGGCGGCATTTGGATCTCGGTCCACTCTGCAACAAAATCAGCCAGCACTTGGGACTTGATGGCCGTCCGGGAGGCATACGAAATGCCTTGACCCATCAACTTGAGTGCCCACTTCGTGATTCTTCCCGTGGCGTCCTGGTTTTGGACAACCTCACCGAGGGGGAGGGTCATCAGGACCATCACTGGATGTGACTCGAAGTAGTGACGCAACTTCCTCTTAGCGATAAGGACGGTGTACAGGAGCTTCTGGATTTGGGGGTAGTGGGTCTTGGAATCGGACAAGACCTCACTAATGAAGTACACGGGATGCTGCACTTTGAGGGTGTGTCCCTCTTCTTCTCGCTCTACCACTAGGGCGGAGCTGACCACCTACGTGGTGGCCGCGATGTAGAGCAAAAGTGGTTCTTCGTTGGTCGGAAAGACCAAGATTGGGGCCCTCGTCAAAAGCTGCTTGACCGTGTCAAGCGCCTCCTAGGCCTCGGCCGATAGAGGGGGAGACCACATTCACCGAGGCACGAGATGAAAGCAGTTGAGTGTGGCGAGGCACCCTATAACTCGTTGTACCCCCCTTATGTTCTAAATCAGGCCCATCCTTGTGACGGTCGATATCTTCTTCGGGTTGGCTTCGATGCCACGCTCGGAGACGATGAAACCCAGCAGCATGCCCGTCGGGACCCCAAAAATCCACTTCTCGAGGTTGAGCTTAATGCTGTTTGCCTAGAGTTTTGTGAAGGTCAGCTATGACCTGGTCAGCCCATTTGGACTTGACCACAATGTCATCCATGTAGGCCTCAATGGTTCACTCGATGAGGTCCCCGAAACACTTGAGCATACAATGCTAGTACGTAGCCCCAACATTCTTCAGACCGAAGGGCATTGTGACTTAGTAGAACGATCCAAATGGGGTGATGAAAGATGTTGCGAGCTGGTCGGACTCTTTCATCGTGATTTGATGGTACCCGGAGTATGCATCAAGGAAGCAAAGAGTTTCACACCATGAGGTTGAGTCGACTACTTGGTCTATGCATGGCAAAGGAAACGGATCTTTTGGACATGCCTTGTTGAGACACATGTAGTCAACACACATTCTCCATTTCCCACTCTTCTTTCATACAAGAATGGGATTGGCTAACCACTCGGGGTGGTATACTTCCTTGATGAACCCGGCCGCCAAAAGCTTTGCAATCTCCTCGCCGATGGCCCTGCGCTTCCCTTCGTTGAAGCGACGCAGGCGCTGCTTCACCAGCTTTGAGCCTGGCCAGATCTTCAAGGCGTGCTCGGCGACTTCTCTCGGAATGCCTAGCATGTCTGAGGGTTTCCATGCAAAGATGTCTTTGTTGGCACGAAGGAAGTCGACGAGCGCACTTTTCTATTCGGAGGAAAGCATGGTGCCAATGCGCCCCACTTTGCCCTTGGAGCCACTAGGGTCTATGAGGCCCTCTTTGGTGCCCTCTACGGGCTCAAAAGACCCGGCCGACCGCTTGGGGCCGGGTACTTCTTCGGTGACCTCCTTCCTGATGGCCACAAGCTCCTTGGAGCCAATGATTGCCTTGGCGTGTTCGTAGCACTCAACCTTGCACTCGTAGGCGCACTGGAAGGAGGTGCCGATGGTGATGACCCCGCACAGTCCCGACATCTTTAGCTTTAGATATGTGTAGTTCGGGATGGCCATGAACTTCGTGTAGCGTGGACGTCCCAGGATGGCATGGTAGGTTCCATGGAACCCCACCACCTTGAAGGTGAGGGTTTCAGTCCTATAATTGGATGGATCCCTAAAGCTGAGGGGCAGATCGATCTACCCAAGTGGCACGGCTTGCTTTCTAGGCATGATGCCGTGGAAAGGTGCTTCGGTCGGTCAGATGCGTGATCGGTCGATGCCCATGGCGTCGAGCGTTTCGGCATACATGATGTTGAGGCCACTGCCTCCATCCATCAGTACTTTGGTGAGCCACTTCATGCTGATGATCGGGTCGACCATGCATGGATATCTCTCTGGTTGCGGGAAGTTCTCCGGGTGGTCGGTCCGATCAGAGGTTATGGCGGATTCTGACCATTGGAGGAAGGTAGGCACGGTCAGCTAGGCCATATAGACCTCGCAGCACGTGAGCTTTTGGCAGCACTTGGAGTCATAGGCCACCGTCCCTCCAAAGATCATGAGGAAGCCATCCAGCATCAGAAAGCCACCATCGTTGCCCTTGCCGTCGTCCACGGTCAGCTTGGGATCCTTCCCATGTTCACCCTTGTTGAAGCCTCCAGACAAGAACCCCTTCATGAGGCCACAGTCCTTGTACAGATGCTTGACAGGGAAAGCATGGTTCGGGCATGGCCCTTCGAGCAGCTTCTCAAAGTGGTCCGAGGTACCCTTGGTGGGTTTCCGACCCCCTCTATGGTCTACGGTGGCCACAAGCGAGCCCTCGCGCCACTGCTTGATCTTCTTCCTAATGAGACGGTTGGAGGTACCTTCGCCCACGTCTTTGTCCCTCTTTGCCTTGCCCTTGAGGCGGCCAAAGATCACTTCGACTGCCTCCATGCCCGAGGCATGGCTGGTGGCTTTGTCGAGGAGCTCCTTGGTGGTTTGTGGACCCTTATGTCCTAGCTTGTGAACCAGGGACTCACAGGTGGTCCCAGACAGGAAGGCTCCTATGATGTCAGCGTGAGCGACGTTGGGCAGCTCGTTGCACTACAGGGAAAAGTGTTGGATGTGCCCACGAAGGGTTTCCCCGGCCTTCTATCGGCAGTTTTTTAGATCCCATGTGTTACCAGGATGCTTGTATGAGCCCTGGAAGTTCCCCACGAAGATGTCTTTCAGGTCCGCCCAACTTTGGATTCTATTGGGCGAAAGGTGTTCCAACCATGTTCACGCCGAATCAGCCAGGAACAATGGAAGGTTGCGGATAATGAAATCGTCATTATCCACTCCACCAACTTGGCAGGCAAGCCAATAATCCTTGAGCCACAGTCCGGGGTTCATTTTCGTAGAGTATTTCGGGATGTTGGTTGGTGGTCGGTACCATGGTGGGAAGGCGGCGTTGAGGATGTGTCGGCCGAAGGCCTGAGGTCTCGACAAGCTAGGGCTTGGGCTTCGGTCCTCGCCACTGTCATAGCGTCCGCCATGATGAGGGTGGTAGCCGCGGCTAGCTCCCTCCCCCATATCACCATGGGCATGCCTACGGGCGTCGAGGGTGTTGCGTGTGTCACGGTTGTGGCCGAGATGCTCATGCACCAGGACCACGGTGCGTAGCTGGCCGCCTTGTGGTTCCTGGTGGACTAACGTGTCCTTGTCAGGTCGCTATGAGGGCATGCGCTGGCTGGCATCGAGCTCACATCATTAGGACAGCGAGCTCTCGGCCTGCTGCGCCGCAGCACGCTCGAGTAGCGTGCAAATCTTGTAGTGGGCTCGACGGTCCTCGGGCGTTGTGGGCCACAGAAGCCCCTAGAGCAAGGCCGCTGCAGTGGCGATGTTTTAGCTCACCTGGGTGAAGTGTGGGAGGGCTTCATCGTCTTTGATGATCCTCCGGTTAACATCGTGGGCCATGGCGCACTCGCGCCCACTGTCTCTGTGGTGCTCGATCTCTCAATCGAGCTTCACGCGTTCCTGCTAGAGCTAGAGTCATGCTTCCTCAAGCTCTTGGTGCTAGGCCTTCAGCTGCTCCACCCGCAAGCAAGGTGGGGCCCCTACATCCCCATCGACCTCATCATCGAGGCCATTCGTTGGGGTGGCCCCTTCCTCGTGGATGCTTTCGACGTGTTCCTCAGGGGTACCTGCCATGAAACATTCATGAGAGGGGTGATGGCTCCCCCTGCTGGAGTCAGAGGTGGAGGGCAACTCCATTTCTCCCACAAGGAGGTCGTGCAAGGACTCCATGACATATTCGGTCATCCCCATGAACTCATCGTTCATGGAGGATGGCGGCGTGCGTTGGCCATAAGGTGGCCAATGGTCTCTACGATGTTGCAGAGGCCGAACGGGAGCGCTGTCGGGGTGCTCTGGATGAGATATTCTGGGGAGAGCAGCTCTCTCCTAGTGAGCTATGCCATGACGTTGGCGAACGAGAAGGTGAGGTGGTGTAGGTTCTCCCGGGATGGTCAGGGTCCTAGGAAGGCGCCGAGCTGGCGCTCTAACCTCCCATAGTTGAAGCCAAGGAGCTAGTTGCTCTCAGGGGCATGGGCCTCTGATGCATGTAGCTACAGCTCCTCGAGCACCTCGGTGATCATGTCGAGGCTGGCGGAGTGGAGAGGTTGGATAGCGGCAAGAGCCAGTGCTAGCTATCCCTCCATCATGATGAAGAAGTCCAGGTAACTAAAGCACAAGTGTGCGCCTGAGACATAGCTGACATTGTGACTAGCCATCCGAGGCCTGGTGTGGAAGTCGAGATGCACGAAAGCCCCTAGCTGGCATGCCAACTATCGGTGTTTCAAGTTGCCACCGACTAGTAAATGTCTAATATTGCACGTCTGGCTCGGATGGTGTGCTTAGAGGACACGAGGTTTATACTAGTTCGGGCAGAATGTCCCTATGTCTTGTTCATTGCTGCTGCTTGTGTTACTAGCACTAAAAGTTTGTAGTAGGGGTTAGAAATGGGCGAGAGAGGGACATGAACCAAGTCTCTAGTGGAAAGAATGAAGGGGTGCCGAGAGCTCGGTTGCTGCTTGGTTGTGTGTTCGGGGTTCGATGGGTTTGTTTGGGTCTGGCTTGAATCAATCGATGGTCCAATGCTCAGATGCCCCTAATGGGACACCCTGCTTTTCCTTTTATAGGCCAAGGGAAAGCACGGGTTACAGCAGAGGAAGAGAGGAGAACGAGAGGGAGAAGAAGTCCTTCAGGATTGCTGGGTCCTTCTTTTCCTTCGTGCGGGTCCCACTGACCCTGTAGACGTCAATAGAGACAGCTCCACGTCGTGGCCCTGTCCATCACTGGCGCCGTGCGCAGGCATCATCTATCGGTCATGGAGTCCACTCCATCTTTGCGGATGTCATGGTGAACTAACGCGCCTATTAGTGTTCGTACGGGGGTTAGGCAGAATAGCACCGGTACGCCCGATGCTGTTCCTGATGTGAATCCCTAGGTATGGCCCATCACAGCCATGGGTTATATTGGGGTGTGCCGGTCCCTTTCCTGGTGTCAAAGCTTTGACCTAGGCCCATACGCTTGGACCTGGAGTGGTTGGCGGTGGTATGTGTCTCCGTTGGGTGAGGCGGAGCCCGCGGCCCTAGGGTTGGGTGAGGCGGAGCGCGAACCCCGAGGCCGGGCGAGGCGAAGCATGAACCCAAGGGTCGAGCGAGGCAGAGCCCATGGCCTTGGGGTTGGGCGAGGCAGAGCATGAACCCAGTGGCCGAGCGAGGCAGAGCGCAAACCTAATGGTCAGGTGAGGTGGAGCCCGCACCCAGAGGTCGGGCGAGATGGAGCCCATGACCTTGGGGTCAGGCGAGGCGGAGCCCGCGGCCTTGGGGTTAGGTGGGCCAAAGCAAGAACCCAAGGGTTGGGCGAGGTAGAGCCCACCCCCAGAGGTCGGGCGAGATGGAGCCTACGGCCTTGGGGTCGGGCGAGGCAGAGCGCAAACCCAAAGTTCAGGCGAGACAGAGCCCACGGCCTTGGGGTCGGGCGAGGCGGAGCCCGTGGCCTAAGGGTCGGGTGAGGCAGAGCACAAACCCAAAGGTCAAGCGAGGTGGAGCCCACCCCAGAGGTCGAGCGAGGTGGAGCTCACGCACCTGGGGGTCGATAGGAGCTGTAGTCACACTCTTGATAGCTCGGATGAATTAATGTTGATGACCATTATCCCCTCCTCTTTGGGTACCCTAGTATTTGTCCCTGACAGCTTGTGTAGCCTTGTTATTCCACTTTGCTAGTGAGCTTAGGCTTTGTGCGCTTTGCATCACTAGATTGTGTAGGTGCTCCCCAGTTTGCATGAAGTACTAGTTGCATAGGTTTATGTGACCTTGCAAGCTAGAATTGGTTAGGTGAGCACTAGCTAGCCCAGCACCTTTGTTGCCTAATTAGGATCTTTATAAGGTGCTTGTGAAATTAGACAGAGGGGTGTAGTCTTGGCTAGACCGCTAGTTTTAATTCCGCACTTGTTTCGGTTAGCCGGCGCGATTAATTTTAGAAAGGACTATTCACCCCCCCTCTAGTCTGCCATTTCGACGCTACATGTGGTATCGGAGCAAGGTCTCTCATTTGTGGTCTTCACCGACCCGAGAGGATGGCGGCTTTTGGGCTAGATGATGATTGTCCACACATTTTTTATGGCACATACTTTGCACGGTGGAAAAATTGGATGATATGCAATTTTAGGTTTATTTGCCCTCAAATGTGGTGGATGGTAGATGTAGGCTTTTCTCATGTGTTGGATGAAGAGAATCTAACTCAAGCACAAGAGAAGTGCCTAGATCTCGACATCCAAGCTACTAACATCACGTATATATCTTTGGATGATTGCATATTTGGTGATATCATTGACATGAAGACCGCTCATGAGATTTGGAGTTATCTCAAAGAGAAGTATGGGACGGTCTCTGTTGATGATGATGATGATGAGCCCAAGGAGGAGGCACATGAGTGTGTTGAGAATGACCACAACTTGGTGATTGTGGAAGATTGCTCCACCTCATGGTCAAGTGATGATGATGATGATCATACCACAAGATCACTTGACAAGATTGATGATGATGCCATAAGTGATGCCAATGATTATGCTACTCCATGCACTTGATGGTGATAATGATGGATCATGCTCGGGCTATGAGAGTGATGTTTCTTCAAGCTCTCCAACTACATCACATTGCTTCATGTCACAAGGTGACACTAAGGTATCTAATGCAAATGTGATTGATCTTGATTCATATGAGGAGCTTCTAGATAGATATGGTTGCATGATCAAAGCTTTAGAAAAAGAGATGGCTAAAATTGAGAAATTGAAAAATGAATACTCTTTTCTAAAGAACACATGTGAACAACAAAAGCATCTACTTTATGTTACTACTTGTTCACATGAGGAGCAAAAATTGGCTCATGAGGAACTTAGTGTTGCTCATGATAATTTGGTACAAGACCGTGCTTCTCTCACTAAAGAGCTTTCCAATGGAAAAACTAAAACTAGTGAGAGCTCATCACATGGGTCAATTGATCAATCACATATTGTTTCTAACCCTTGTGATGTAGGCAAGAAGCATGTATCCACCTCTTGTGATGATTTATTAGCTATGCCATGTTCTTCACAAATAGATGCTTGTTCTACATCTATGTCTTGTGAGACTAACATTTTGAAGGAGAACATTGAGCTCAGAAGTGAAGTGAAGAATTTGAGTAACAAGTTAGAGAGGTGCTACAACTCTCAAGTCACCTTCAAGCATATGTTGAACAACAAAAGAAGCAATGGTGACATGAGTGACATTGGCTTCAATAAGAGCAAGATCAAGGGCAAGAGATGGGGCAAGAGAAGATATGAAAGAGAGATGAAGAAGAAAGAACAAGAGAAGCTCTCTCATTTCATGTGCTTCAAATGCCATGAAGTGGGACATCTTGCAAATGGTTGCCCCAATGAAGAAAAGCTCAAGTTGAAGAAAGAAGAAGAGAGGCTAAAGCATGTCAAGTGCTTCAAGTGCCGCACATGGGGTCATCTTACCTCTATGTGCCCAACCAAGCAATTGGTGAAGCAACAAGTGAAGCCTCAACCAAAGCCACAAGTTGAGCAAGAAAAGACACCCCAAGATTAAATCAAGGTCAACCATGAAGATGGTATGTAACACCCTAGGTGTTAAGCATGCATTTAGCATTGGCATTGCATGAGCACAAGCATCATTGATCATTCATGAGCATGAGCATCTCAAATTTTATCTTTATGATTGCTTATATCACATGTATTTGTTACTAAATGCTTTATATATGCTAGGATTTACATGTGACCCATGTATAAAATGTTGTGGGACCTTAGGAGTACCTTAAGCATGTTTAGTATGTCATTTGGAACAATTTTGGTATTCATGACTTGGACCCATTTGGCCTCTAACTCATGGTTATAGTGTAAGTTATCATTTTTAAGTTACATGTTTAACCTAAGTTGAACTATACTCTAGAGACTTTGCATGGCAGTGCACCCTTAAGCAAAGTTGTAGTATTTGACTAGAGCAACAACTTTAATTTTGGATCAAAGTCTAATTCAGTGCTTAGAATGCTAAAAAATAGTCCACAAGTAGCAATAGCATTACTGTTTTTGAGTTTGAAAATTTTTCAAGTCTGGGATCGTGTTACAGTTTCAAGTGCTGCACTTTGGGATGCTATAACTCGCAAACCATTAGGATTTAGGCCAAAGTCATTTTAGCAATATTGTAGATCATATGTAGCTCTACAACTTTTGCTAAGAACGAATGGATTTGGAGTTAGATGATCGCTAACTTGCTCAGTTAGGTGCGTCATCGGGGTCTGATGGCCGCGGACGTCGCGCCGTCAGTGGCCGACCGAGGCAGGCCAGGCGCGATGCATGGTGGCTGTACGCTGGCGTCAGCCTAGCTAGTCAGGCCATCATGGAGGATTAAGTCACGCGCCTCTGCTGCTCATTCCTTCACTCTCGCGCCTCGCTTTTCTCTCGCCCGCGCCAGAGCAAAACAAAGCATAGCGCTGCCGTGCCATCGCGGTTGCTCCATCGTGCCCGCTCGCTGCCATCGCCACACCATTCCCCAATTGATCGCGCCAATAGCTCCGCCATTGTCACCTCTTCCACCCCGACCCGCTTGCCCCTCTTGCTGAGTCAGGGTAAGGGTGCATTTTGCTTTGCCGCCACCGCGCCATCACCGAAGTGCCGCCGCGCTCGTGGCCCGCCGTGCCCTGGCCATCCCATTGCCCCACATGCATCCATCTCCTTTGTTCTAGCACCCCACTAGTGTCTAGTAGCTTAGGCTGAATCGAGGGTTGACGCAACTGCATATCGATGCCGGAACGGTTCGCCGCTCCACGCGGGGCCGCCATTGCCGCCGTGGCACCCAAGCTCGCCATGCCGAGCTGGCCCATCGCCTCCCTCCTCTTTCGTGAGCCCTAGGTTAGGTAAGCCTTGACCTAGTATATGGCAAGACGGAGACTCGCCTCTCACAGCAGTCTTGCCGGAACGATCGAAGCACCGTCGTGCTCCGTACACGGCCACGTAGGTCCCACTGATAAGCTATTAGGGCTCACCGCCGCCTCACTGGAACCCTAACCACCCTAGATAGCATCGCTAGAACCCCACGAAGCCGTAGCATACCTCACCGGATCATGAGGTGTCCGAAGAACGCCGGCGTACTGCCGCGCTGCCTCCGCCGTCCGCCATCGCCGCCGGCGAGGGTGCTCTAGTGCACCACCGGTCCAACGAAGGGTACTACTAGGTGCGGGGGATCACGGGGAGCACGTTGGTGTCATCCTCCTCGTCGGTGATCTCACTGCCGGCGAGATATCGCTGGCCGGAGCACCTCCCCTGCTTTGGAGTCGCTGACATGCGGGTCCCACTGACTAGCGGGCCCTAGCTGTCAGTCCGTGATGAATGGAATTTCTGATTTAATTTTCCATATTTGAATGCATGTTTCAAAAATTCATATCTCAAGCTAGGAGTGTCTAATTTTGGTAAACCAAATTTTGTTGGATTCCTCATGAAGTGTAGTATTTGATAAAAATATGAGATGCACTGTTTATGGTATTTTTCTAGGAGAATAAAATATAGCTAGATAACTGCTTTTAAGTGGTTTCTATCTTGAAAAGTGCATAACTTGAGCTTGGTATGTGCAAAAATTGTGATTCCAATTTTGTTGAGTTTGTATTGACATGCTCTAGCAAGGAAAAACACCAAACTAGAAGTACACTGGATTTTAGTAGGGTCTTTCCATTTATCTTTTAATAAATGGTGTTTTTTGAGGAAATTCATAAGGATAAAAATAAGTAACATATTTCCATGCAAATTTTTGTATAGTATTATGGTACTAGGATGAAGCTAGGAAAAATACTAAAAATATGTTGCTTGACACTTTTCTATAGGGGTAACAATTTTCACTAAAATAAACCTTGCTAGCTTGTCATTTTTGTAGAGGATGTTATACATGTTCAAAGGGTATGAAATTTGTACAGTAGCCTATTGGGAGCACTTGAAAGCTACTGTAATTTTTTGAGAATTTACTGTGCACATTTGGTATATGTTTGTTATTTCACCTAATTATCTAATTAAATTAATAAAGGCATTTAAATAAATAAATTGGGCTTGACCATTATGTTTTCTTGAGGGTATTTGATATTCCTAAACTATTGGTACATTTGGTGATGTCCAATTTTGAATGCTTATATGCAGTGAAAATATTATTGCTCTATAATTATATCATAGAGGTTGTTTTGGACAGATTCTGTCGCTTGATGAATTGCTTTAGCAAGATTTGATTTGTTGTAAAAATGGTTAATAACAAAGTTGTAGGGAACTTCATCATATATCTTGCGTCAAAATTTTAGGGCAATAGGCCAAATGGTTTAGGAATTATAACTATTTAAACTTGGTCTCCCAAAATGCTTGTTCTCTGGAATTTCTGGATAGAGCTGGAAAGATTGCCAGTTTTGGTTAGGATAGAGTCTGAATTAGCTTGTGATGATTAAATAAGAGTTGTAGGAAATTTTATAAGATTTCGAAAAAGTCCAAGATCATAGTGTTTGGATAGGTATAACTACAGTCATGATTTAAACTTGTAGTTGCTATGTGTAGCTCAGAAATTGTCTTGTGAAGAATATTGGAAATGGATAGAGAAGAGTTATGCACCTACTCAGTAAACAAGAAATTAATGTTGTTATCATTTAAGCTGATCCATAAGAGGAGAGCGAAGAGGTGCAGCACCAGGAGATTCCAGGAGAAGGAGAGCCTGAAGCTGATCATCTTCCCGAGTGCCCGGATCATCAGCCTGCCATGTTCATGAAAGGCAAGCCCCGGAGCATTATAAGTCTCCCTATTTTATTAATGTCACCTAAGTTACTCGTATTGATGCATTACGTGATAGGAGTTGTTTGGGAACACTTGCTGTATATTACCTTTCCTTGTCCAGAAATATCTGCCCTGAATCCTAATTAAGTCCAGGAACGCTCCTTATGCTTAGCTAAGCTTAGACCGGTAGAAGTCGGGTGATTTCCTGTCACCTACGAGCCATAGGTGATAACTTGATCACGGTTGGCTATATTGTGCTATCGTGGAACATAACTTGGTGTTGTTGATTAATTAGAGGCCGGGCGGAGTCTTATGTTGTGGTGATCATAGTGATTCCGTCTGTGTCATTTATGGACCGGTCGTTGGATGTCATCTTGTCATGTTGAACGCTTGTCTCTCACATAGCTGGCCAGATAAGTCATTCTGACCGTGAAGTCGAGTAGCTCAACTCAGGCCGGGGACACGAGTAGTTAAAGTGCGCACCATGGAGGCAGTAAGGATGTGCGGAGAGCCAATGGCGTGAGTCCAAGGGTGGGTTCGAGTCCCGAGCTTACTGGTAGATTGGTAGTATCTTTGAGGGTGCGGCGCTGGTCTTACCCATGATTTGGACTTGAGTTGTACCAAAGGTGACCTGATGCGACCCCGATGGGGGAAGTATGGGTGTGTGTTAGGAATAATTCCCTAGCTGGGTAGGAATCGATTTGAATCACCGTCTCTCCCAGATAGTGAGAACTTGATAGGAGTACGCTTCATCGTAGTAATTGATGGAAGTGTTGATTATGAGATTATGAAAGAGCTCAACTTGATATGGTTATTATTGTATTGACTTCATAGTACCAACATGTTTGGCATAGGACAGTTGCTAATCTAGTATGAGATAGAATTAATAACTGGTGATTCATAGTTTAAAAGATATTGGACAACTAATGCTTTTTATGCAAATAATGTCTACCAGCTCTACTTATAAAGCCTTGCATACTCCTTGGTGTCTTAGTATTTTAGTTGATGATGGGTAAGTCTAGCTGAGTACCTTCTCGTACTCAGGGTTTTATTCCCATTGCTGCAGATAACATGATGTACCATGGTACTGTAAGCACTACTTTGCTCCTGTCGTCGATGAGGAATAGGACCATGGGCATGGTCATCCTATATATCATCTCACCCTTATGCTTTTGTTGGAGATGACTATGAAAACTGGCTATGTATCTAAACAACTGTTGATGTCGTTCTAAACTATGTTGCTTCCGCTACTGTTAAACTGATGTTGTAATAACTATGTTGGAACTCTGATATATGGCAAACTATTTGTGAACTCGTTGTAACATGTGTCTTGTATGTTGAATCATGTACGATCTTGGCTTGTATGTTGGTTGATTCGAGATCCTTCGTGATACTCGACGGACTACCGGATTTACATGGGCTCAAGTGTGATGGTTTGACTGCCTCGGTGGTTGCTATTGTACTTGTGCTCTTATAAATTGGACGGTTCTGTTACATGGTAGTGACTTGATGAAGAAGAAGAAGAAGACAAGAAGGGGTGGAAGAGCAAGGCATCCAATGCTTATTCAAGATGCCAAGATGATAAGCAAGAATGAAGATGAGAGGAGAGATTTGGCTCACATCAAGTGCTTCAAGTCTGAAGATATGGGACACTTTGCCTCAAAGTGTCCTACCAAGCTTGAGAAGAAGGCTCAAACAACTCATTAGAGGCAAGGCAGTGAGAAGCACAACATGAGCAATGAAGAGAAGGCTCAATCAAAGAGAAAGTGCTACTCATGCCGGGAAAGGGGACACATGCCAAATTCATGTCCCCTAGGTAACAATTCAAAGCATATTTCAATTGTTGATAACAATGTGCTTAGAAAGGATGGCAATGGTACCTCATTAATTGGAATTGCAAAACATCCCGCTATTCATACTAAGGCTATGCCTAAGTATGTTGCACCTAACTTGAGAGGACCAAAACTAGTTTGGGTACCATCAAAAAGTGGATGAATGTTTATAGGTACCATGGCATTGGAGGCTTGATTCAATTGAATTCTTATTGTTCATCATATGTTGAGTCAAGTATTGAAGCCTAGTGCAAATCCCAACCCAATGCTAAGTCAAAACAAGTGAAGTCCAAGTGCTATCAACATACAAGTGTCATATTCAAGTGTTTACACCAAAATTTAGCAGAGAGAACGCGGAGACTCGAAGCTTCTAGGATTATGTCATCAAAGAATCAATTGCATAAGGATCGATACAGTATTAGGATCAGCTCTTTTTGATGACATCAGCAGATAACGTCAATGGACTACATACAGATGGCGTCGGAGAAAAATATGTCAGACTCTACAAAAAGGAAAAGATTAGGGTCCAAGTTATCTTAAGTTAGGAATGTTTTCTTTTATTCCAAGAATTGTAATGAGTCGTATTTGAGTAGGATTCATGTTTAGGTTCCGGATATAAATATTGGACCCCGGCTATTGTAAAAAGGAATCAATCAATACAATCACTTTTTTGGCTTCACGCCAACCCTTAGGAGTAGGAGTACTGTAGATCTCGACGAGTTCTTCAACAAGCAGGGCTACATCGATCCGGTCAACCTCTAGCTTGTCTGTGAGTACCGTCACGACTTGTATCATATTCATAAAGCTAGATCAGCCGATTGATCTTTTGCGAGTATAATACAAGTTCGTTATTGATCTGTATCATTATTTGTAAGGTTGCATCAGCTAATTGATCTCTTACGAATCATAACATAGATCAAAGTTATCGATCTTGGGTTAAATAACTTGTTGTTTAACACAATATCACTAGTTATCGAATCTGCTATGATTAGTAAGATTTTCCTTGCTGTTTTTGGCTAATTCGCTAGTTATCGATCTTGTTATAATTAATGTTCCATTAATCATAACAAATCATCTGATTGAGATAGAGATAGATGAGCATCATATCATCACAATTGGTTGTCTTCTAGTCTGGTCACGCTTTGAATCTCAAAATTGATGGCTTAATTCTGCTAGATCGGCTGTTTTATCTCTAATCCAATCAAGCATAGTATGCATCTAGAGACATGTTTCAATCTTGGATGAACTCACTAGTTAATGAGATCTAATCTAATGACACTACCATAGCTGCATCGATCCGGTCGAACCTCACTAGTAAGACTTTAGATTAGAGATTATCGATTAGTGGTTTTGTTCATGATCGAGATATGTACTATGTTTGTTTGCTATGCATGCATTGGCTATTTTGGTCGATTCGTCTGTGCCTTCACACATATAGCATGTTTTCCGTGAGCCTATCGATATATAGATGGTTTTATAGATTCTTTGGCTTTAGTTTGTTATCATTATCATAGCTATATCGATCTGGTCGAACCTCACTATTGATGGTAACAGATGGGTCAGTAATTGCAAAGAAATCCAAATTCAAATGCTGATGAGTTGTTGCTCAGAGTAACCGAAATGATGAAGAATCACTTTGCTTTGAAACGTCCATATCCAGAGTGGTATGATTTGGTTGCTCTTCCTACAAATTACAGGCTTCCAGAATTTGCTAAGTTCACTGGTCAAGATAGTACAAGCACAATAGAACATGCCAGTCGGTATCTTACTCAGTTGGGTGAAGCATCCATTAAAGAAGCTCATCGAGTTCGTTTCTTCTCTTTGTCCCTGTCAAGACCAGCTTTCACCTGATTTTCGTCGTTACCAGTTAATTCTGTTGCCAATTGGACTGACCTAGAGAAGAAATTTCATACATATTTCTATACTGAGATAGGAGAAAAGAAAATCATAGATTTGACAACCATAAGGCAAAGAACTAATGAATTAGGTGCTGAGTTTCTTCAGAGGTTCCAAGAAACAAGAAATTTGTGCTTTTCATTGAATCTGACTGATGATCATCTTGCTGCTTTGGCTGTCCAAGGAATATTGCCAACGTGGAGAGAAAAACTGCTTTGGTAAGAGTTTGACTATTTAGGTCAGTTGGCTCAATAGGTGGCAGCACTTAATAGCCAATTCCAGAATATTCGTAGAGATACCCGATTCCAGAAGAATGCCGCAATTGCTGAAGCTTATAATCCATATTTAGTTGATGATGATGGCAAGGATTATGAAGAAGAGGAGATTGCTACAGCTGGATGGAATTGGGGTAAGAAGATAGTGATGGTGCCAGATCCTTGGGGAAAAGGAGTTAAAGAAAGCTATGATTTTGACGTCACAAAATCAGACAAGCTCTTTGATTTCTTGCTTGAGAGAGGACAGATCAAATTGCCCGCCAATCATGTTATGTTACCTCCTGATCAGTTGAAGAATAAGAAGTTCTGCAAATTTCATAACACTACTTCTCATTCTACTAATGAGTGCAAAATTTTCCAGCAACATATACAGAGGGCTATTCAGCAAGGGAAGCTTAAATTTGATACACCTCGTAAGATGAAAGTTGATGATAATCCTTTTCCAAGAGATCAGAATATGGTTGATACTAAGTTGCTCAAAGGGAACACTAAAGTTCTAACATCAACTAGGGTCAAAGAAACTAGAACAGTTGATCCAGAGATGCAAATATCAGCTGATGAATATAGAGAGATTAAAAGGCATTATGACCAACAGAAGAGCCGATATGAGCAGGCAGAGACGTCAAGAAACGGGGCGATGAGGCCACGTGTTACATATTGAATTTTGTTAAATAAATGGCAATGGCAGAAAGAAAATGATTATCAGCGCTGGCTAAAAGAGAAAGAATATCAGCGTCAACAAGAAGAAGAGAGGTATGAAAGAGAACAAGCTGAATTACATTAGAATTATCCTTTTTTTCAGATATTGTTGGAATGAAGGTTTAAAATTGCCTACTAGAAATAATTGCCCAGAGTGTAGTGAACAATATTGGGAGTTTAGGCAATCTCTGGCCAACCGCCGATCTATGCATGCTCGAAATAAGTATCATCATGATAATATGGATCGGCACTTAAAAAATAGAAGTGTTCATGATCGGCTTGGGAAGCGAGTTGTTGATCAAAACTGGGCTGATTATCAAGAAGAAGGTGATGAGGAAGAGTATGTTTGGTAGGAAGGGCAATGGTGTCCAGGAGGTTTAACAAGAAGTCAGAAAAGAAGGGTACAACGCCTATGGAGTAGAGAGCTAGAACAGGCTTAGAAATTTGGTAAACCTCAAGTATGGCGTGCTAAACAAACAGCCAATAGGGGTCAACCATCGGCTAATATTCAAATGGCTTTTCTTTTGCTATTAGAATTTAGAGCTCCAGCAGATCAAGAAGTCTATTTGGATTTTGAACAATCGGAATATGAGGAGATAGTTGCCATGTTGACAGTGATACAGTAGGCTATATTTGATAAGCCAGTCAAGCATCGGCACTTAAAGTCTTTATATGTGAAAGGTTTTGTTGATGGAAAGCCGATGAGCAAAATGTTGGTAGATGGAGGTGCTTCTGTTAATCTTATGCCTTATACCACTTTTCACAAGTTTGGTAAGGGACCAGGAGATTTGATTGAGACTAACATGATGCTTAAGGACTTTATGGACAATGCATCCAAGACCAGGGGGGCAATAAACGTTGAATTGACAATTGAAAGTAAGACTTTGCTCACTACATTCTTTGTCATTGATGGAAAGGGTTCATACAGTTTACTCCTTGGTCATGATTGGATTCTTGCAAATTGTTGTGTACCATCGACTATGCATCAATGCTTGATTCAAAGGCATGGAGATGATGTTGAGCTGGTTCATGCTGATGATTCTATAAGTATAGCAACAGTCGATCCAATGTACTGGGAATTAGAAGATTTCGAGTGTTTTTCTAGCAAGCGATGGGAAGAAGGCTTCATTAAGATCAATGATGAAAGCCAATAGCCGATCCAAGCAGTCGGCTCTGAGAGTTTGTTTTAATGGATAATCCAATAGATGGTACAGATGGTAAACTAGGACATGGCTTTACATCGATCGATGAATTAGAGGAGATAGATATTGGTCCTAGAGACAGTCCTAGGCCGACGTATGTAAATACTAAGTTGGATCCTGAGTATAAGCGAGAATTGATAGATTTACTAAAAGAATTTAAAGATTGTTTTGCTTGGGAATATTATGAGATGACTGGTCTGGATCGATCAATTGTTGAACATCGGTTGCCAATCAAACTCGGATATCGGCCAATTAAACAAGCTCCGAAGACATTTAACCCAAATGTTCTTGATGATATCAAAAAGGAGACTGAAACATTACTACAAGCAAAATTTATCCGACCGTGCCGTTATGCAGAGTGGATATCAAGTGTTGTTCCTATGTATAAGAAAAATGGGAAGCTAAGAGTTTGCATCAATTTCAGAGATCTAAACAAGGCTACACCCATGGATGGCTATCCGATGCCAATAGCCGATATATTGGTAGATGCAGCAGTCGGGCACAAGGTTATTAATTTTATGGACAGCAATGCAGGATATAATCAAATTTTTATGGCTGAGAAAGACATAGCAAAAACGGCTTTTAAGTGCCCTAGCGTAATCGGCTTATTTGAATGGGTTGTGATGACCTTTGGTTTGTACAATGCTGGTGCAACTTATCAGAGGGCAATGAATTATATGTTTCATAAGTTGATCGACAGGATTGTTGAAAGCTACATTGATGATGTGATGGTAAAATCCAAAGTGTACAAAGAACATCTAGCTGATTTGAGGGAGACTTTGGAGTGCACAAGAAAACATGGTTTAAAGATGAATCCTAATAAGTGTGCCTTTGGAGTATCAGCTGGATAATTTTTGGGTTTTATGGTCCACGAGAGAGGAATTGAAATTGGTTAAAAAAGTATGAAAACAATTGATGAGGCAGTACCCCTGACTACTAAAATAGAGTTACAATCTTTGCTTGGTAAGATTAATTTTATCAGGAGGTTTATTTTAATTTTTTTGGAAAGGGTTCTGCCATTTTCTCCTTTGTTGAAGTTGAAAAATGATCAAGAATTTAAATAGGGTGACGTACAACAAAAGGTGTTTGAGGAGATAAAAGAATATATGAAATGTCCACCTGTGCCGGTCTCTCCTCAATAAGGTAAGTCTTTTATGTTGTACGTGTCAGCCAATATCCAAACAATTGGATCGGCCTTAATGCAAGAGTTTGAAGGAAAGGAACGGGTTATTTTCTATTTAAGTAGAAGGCTTTTTTATCCAGAAACAAGATATTCTCCTATTGCAAAGTTATGCTTATGCTTATATTTCTCTTGCACTAAGTTGAGAAATTACTTATTATCAGCTGAGTGTACAGTTATGTCTAAGGCTGATGTGATCAAGCACATGTTATCAATGACAATATTAAATGGGAGAATGGGAAAATGAATTCTTGCATTATCAGAATTCGACTTGAGGTACGAATCAGCTAAAGCAGTCAAGGGGCAAGTAATAGCCGATTTTATTACTCAGCATCATAAACCAAGTATAGGCTTTGTAGAATTGATACCTTGGACATTGTTCTTTGATGGATCATCGTACAAGCAAGGTGGTGGCATTGATATTGTTATTGTTTCACCACGGGGGAAAGTTTTGAGTTTGCTTTTCCAATTAAACCAATGACTTCCAATAATCAAGCAGAATATGAAGCTATTCTTAAGGGACTTCAACTTCTTCATGAAGTAAAGACTGAGTCAATTGAAGTACTTAGAGATTCACAGTTAGATATTAATCAGTTGATCGGCCTATATGAATGTAAAAATGATATCCTGAGGGGATACCATGATGAATGCCAGAGGTTACTTAAGGAATTTCCCCATATTTCCCTTCAGCATATTCCAAGAGCACAGAATCAAGAGGCTAATTGGTTAGCTTAGAGTGCGTCAGGTTATCGAGTGTTTCAAGAAATCTTAAGCAGTGAAACCTTGACTAATGATTGGAGAGTGGAAATAGCCGATTACCTTAAAAATCCATCACAGAAGGTTACTAGAAAACTAAGGTATAAATCAACTAAGTATGTTTTGTTAGATGATCAGCTATGTTACAAGACAGTCGATGGGGTGTTGCTTAAATGCTTAAATCAAGAAGAAGCTAAAGTGTTGATAGGTGAAGTACATGAAGAGATATGTGGAGCTCATCAAACGGCTTATAAGATGAAGTGGATTATTCGCAGGTCTGGATATTTCTGGCCAACAATACTAGAAGATTGTTTTGAATATTATAAGGGGTGTCGGGATTGTCAATGTTTTGGTAATATTCAAAAATCGTCTGCATCGGCTATGAATCCAATAATCAAACCATGGTCGTTTTGAGGTTGGGGAATTGATTTAATTGACCAGGTTTTTCCATCTTCAAGTAAAGGATATAAGTTTATATTGGTAGCAATAGATTACTTTACCAAGTGGGTTGAGGCAATTCTTGTGAAGATGGTAACCTCAAAGAATATGGTTGATTTTGTCAAGGAACATATTGTGTATCGTTTTGGAATTCTTCAAACTATTACTACTGATTAGGGGACAATGTTCACATCAGAAGAGTTCAGAGATTTTGCTACCAGTATGGGAATTAAGTTATTAAATTCTTCTCCTTACTATGCTCAGGCTAATGGCTCGGCAGAGGCGTCCATCAAATTATGATTAAGTTAATTAAGAAAAAGATCGAGGAGCAGCCAAGGAAGTGGTATTTGACGCTTAATGAGGCATTATTGGCATATAGGATGGCCTATCATGGATCGATTAAAGCGTCACCTTATGAGCTTGTGTATGGTCATAATGTAGTCCTTCCTTGGGAGATTCAAACTGGATCGAGGCGTGTCACATTGCAAAATGATTTATCAGCCGAAGTTTACAAGAATCTTATGATAGATGACTTAGAAGACTTAAGTTGCCATCGGCTACGTGCTCTTGAGAATATCAAAGCCAATAATCTAAGGATTGTGAAGTATTATAATAAGAAGGTCAAGAGCAAACAATTTTTTGAGGGAGACCTGGTCTGGAAGGTGAAATTACTGATCGAGTCAAGAGATAACAAATTCAGCAAATGGTCACCTAATTGGGAAGGTCCTTATCGGATTAAATGTTGTGCGCCTGGCAATGCTTATATTTTGGAAACACTAGGAGGAGAAGAGGAGTTTGACAGGGCGATCAATGGAAAGTATCTAAAGAAACATTATCCTAGCATTTGGATTAATACTTGATAGCTGATTTGTTCAGTCATCGGCTCTAATAGCTGGTACCAGAAGGGTATCGCCTCTAGCTCTGAAAATAGACCCGAAGGGGTAAAAGCTGATACGATATGTATTGCCTATAGAGCGAAAATAAACACAGAGACAATCATGATGTATACAAAGATATTGCAGAAAATTCGATGAGACGTGACCATAGAAAAACAAAGACTTCATTCATTGATCAGTTTGTCCTAGGTACAAGCTAATCAAACACCCTATTTATAATGTCCTGGGCTGAGGTATTGTCCACGATGGTCGCTGTAGCGTCTTCGAAGTCCTCGATCAGATCCTCGTGCATGTTAGGGTCCTCAGCCATCGGGAAGCCTAGCTCCATGGTGCAGAGATCATGCCCATTCTGGACCTGTACCGCGGCCAAGGCCACCGCCGCGCCACGGTGAACGCCGTGGAGGCCGATCTCCTGGACGCACGCAAGGACATCGTGCAGGCGGTTGTTGAGGAGAGGGCCCTGGGCATTGACGACTGTTGTAGCCACGTTCACCGCCAGTTGGAGGTTCTCCAACTACACCATCAGGGCTGGCAATCACAGAAACAAAGGGGCTATCAAGACAAAGACAATGGAAATTGAAATAAGGGTTTTCTTGGAGTTCATCTTACCCACCACCATGGTGTCGGACTCGGCCAACCGTGCCCGGGCAGCTTTGGCTTCTTCCTCAGCGGCGAGGAGGGCGGCTTGAGAAGCCTCGAGGAGGCTCTCAAGCTGACCGTTCTCTTGAGTTGCCTCGGAGTAATGGTCCTTGGCCGCCCTCCACTCCCAGAGGAAACGCCGAGCATCGTCGCCATTGTAGGAGTTAGAGGAGTCCGACGACGGGTCCGGCGCGGCAGCAGCAGATGTGGCGGTAGAAGGCTCGTCGGTCCTAGAAGGAAGTGGCCGGATGCTATCATTGAGGACGAGCTTGTAGATGCATTAGTAGATGATTCTTGTTATGGACGCGAGCGTTTAGTCTTACCTCATGCAGCGGAGCCGCTGGCCAACTGGGACCTCCTCTTTCGGGAGATCTTCCGTTGCGCGCTTACTGCGGTGATCTTCTCCTACGATGGGTGTTGGCCTAGATCATGGAAAGAGAAGGGAATTGCTACAGGGTTTGTGAAGGTAGAGAAGCGCAGAGAACAGAGGCGATTGCAAGTGTAGATGTGTTTGAAGCCAGAGCCCTTGGCTAGTATTTATAGCCACAGAGACGGGATGGTCGATATTTTGGAAGATGCAAAGGCAAGCCCAATCAATGGAAGAGGGAGTGTCATTTTGCTAGTACCAAGGGAAAATTCGGTGATTGATGACTGAGAAGGAATTTGAAAGGTTTTACCATGAGAGCCATTTTCAGATTTAATCGAGTCAGATCAAATCAGGAGTCGAAATCAGCTAATCTGAAATGGCTATTCTACTAACCCTTGAGGAGACACACAACAGGGCGGATAACTGCTCTCCTTACGAACTAGTGTGTGGGCATGCAGCTGTTCTTCCTTGGAAAAATCAGAGTTGCATTGCGGCATATTAGAAGTTGAAAGAGCTTAATAGCCGATGGTTACAAGGTTTTGACTATGATCGGCTTCACACTTTTGCAAAAACATGAGAACAAGGCAAAAAGGGAAGTCACTTCAAACGAAGAGATTGTTTGCTAGCTTCTCCTATTACAAACTAAGAGTGGAGGAACACTTTGTTCACAATGCCTTCGGCCAGGGAAGCAAGGGCAACGGAGTTGGCAGCATTGAAGAAGTCTTTGACCAGGCGCTCATGGTCCTCAGGATGTTTGGTGGCTGGGAAACCATGGGGAAGAAGTCAAAGCTCATAACCAGAGCGAGCTTGCGCAATAGCCAGAAACACCATGAAGGGCAACTTCTCTGATGCGGTTTCGGACATCGTATAGGCGAACCACTGGCACGGCACCCTTGGCATTGACAAATCCTACCGCATACTCTATAGCTGATCGAAGGCTTTCCAACTGGTCCGATAGGTCTAAAAGGATTCAAAGAAGGGATAATCAAGATCTTGAAGACAAAACTAAGAGAACAGAGAATTGTGGTGGATATCTCACTCATGATTCTGGCCTTGGCCTAAGCCAGGCTTGCTTGAGTGGAGTTGGCCCTATGTTCCGAGATGGTGAGAGCGTCCTGCAGCGTGTTTAGATGAAAGTCCATCCACCCAAGATCATGGGTTATATTCTACTGGTGATGAAGACACT
Organism: Miscanthus floridulus; assembly: GCF_019320115.1. Taxonomy (NCBI): domain Eukaryota; kingdom Viridiplantae; phylum Streptophyta; class Magnoliopsida; order Poales; family Poaceae; genus Miscanthus; species Miscanthus floridulus. Next base: position 100,931,114 of record NC_089588.1, on the reverse strand, counting down.
GGTGTGGTGGCACAGACTCGTCAAGGGCCTCTTCAGCAGACCTCTTGCCATTCTCCATGTCTTCGAGCCTATTAGAAAGCAAATCGCACCAAAGACACAGAAGGTTTAGGACGAAGAACGTTGTTTTTCGATCCACAACCATGGCCCGTATATATAGCCTAGGAGATGAGAAGATAGACTTCGTCAGGGTTATGGAATTGAGGTCAGTTATGGAAATGGATCAACACTCCGGAAATTCGGGGAACGGTTCACGGAGGCACAACTGATTCAGACTTATTGCTTCCCATAATTACAGATACCGTGAGGTTGATACAAAAGGTTTACATTAACCGACGTTCGACCCACCAAGACTTCGTTGGATTGAAGGGAGTCTGGATCCCCAAAAGGCCAAAGGGCATCACGGACCAAGTCATATCAGCCCACTGATAGAAGTAGCATCAGGGGAGAAAGGAGGCCGGCCTGCTAAGAGGATGCCCATATATCCCACCAATTTCTTGGCATGGGCATTTGATGGAGCAAACAAGGGGAAGGTGTTCACACATTTGAACCCTTGCAAACACTAGAATGGCTCTACGCTGTTGGTGAGAAGACTTAGGTGATATCACAAGAATTCTTCTAACCGCAGCAATTGATTCTCTTGCTCGACAAGGTGCTGAAATGAGCGACACAATTGCCCTATGCACAAGAATTCTTCTAACCACTCGAGTCCCTCATAGTAAGGGATTAGGCCATGGAGGGTCTAGCAAAGCCAAGGACACTCAAGGAGGCAAGCAGATGAGAAACATAACTGAGGGGTTAGGTTGGTCTCGCCAGAGTCGGATAGGCATTTATAGTCGGTCTGTAAAACTGAATCCAAGCGCCCGTGAAGCAATAGTGCTCTTGTGAAGCTTTGAAGCATGGGCTCATAAGCAGGCAGGACATTGGTGAAGGTGACAGATAGTAGGCTCCAGATCAAGGTTCTCTACCCATGACTACGGGCCCATCGGGGGTACAGACGAGGTCATTTTCGAATAAAATTATTTTTATCCCAAAATTAGGAGGCATGTGTTTACACCAATATTTAGCAGAGAGAACGCGGGGACTCGAAGCTTCTAGGATTATGTTATCAAGGAATCGATTGCGTAAGGATCGATATCAACTGATTCAGATACGGTACTGGGATCGGCTCTTTTTGATGACATCAGCAGATAACGTCAATGGACTACGTACAGATGGCGTCGGAGAAAAATATGTCGGACTCTACAAAAAGGAAAAGATTAGGGTCCAAGTTATCTTAAGTTAGGAATGTTTTCTTTTATTCCAAGAATTGTAATGAGTCGTATTTGAGTAGGATTCATGTTTAGGTTCCTGGTATAAATATTGGACCCCGGCTATTGTAAAAAGGAATCAATCAATACAATCACTTTTTCGACTTCACGCCAACCCTTAGGAGTAGGAGTACTATAGATCTCGACGAGTTCTTCAACAAGCAGGGCTGCATCGATCCGGTCGACCTCTGGCTTGTCTATGAGTACCGTCACGACTTGTATCATATTCGTAAAGCTGCATCAGCCGATTGATCTTTTACGACTGTAATACAAGTTAGTTATCGATCTGTATCATTATTTGTAAGGTTGCATCAGCTGATTGATCTCTTACAAATCATAATATAGATCAAAGTTATCGATCTTGTGTTAAATAACTTGTTGTTTAACACAATATAACCAGTTATCAAATCTGCTAAGATTAGTAAGATTTTCCTTGCTATTTTTGGCTGATTCACCAGTTATCGATCTTGTTATAATTAATGTTCCATTAATCATAACAAATCATCTGATTGAGATAGAGATAGATCGGCATCATATCATCACAATTGGTCATCTTCTAGTCTGGTCACGCTTTGAATCTCATAATTGATGGCTCAATTCTGCTAGATCGGCTGCTTTATCTCTATTCCAATCAAGCATAGTATGCATCCAGAGGCATGTTTCAATCTTGGATGAACTCACTGGTTAATAGGATCTAATCTAATGACACTACCATAGCTGCATCGATCTAGTCGAACCTCACTAGAAAGACTTTAGATCAGAGATTATCGATTAGTGGTTTTGTTCATGATCGAGATATGTACTCTGTTTGTTTGCTATGCATGCATCGGCTATTTTGGTCGATTCGCCTGTGCCTTCACACACATAGCATGTTTTCTATGAGCCTGTCGATTTATAGATGGTTTTATGGATTCTTTGGCTTTAGTTTGTTATCATTATCATAGCTATATCGATCCGGTCGAACCTCACTGTTGATGGTAACAGACTAGATTCAGAGCGTTTGTTGATCCATTCGTACAAGACAGTCGATTTGTTCGCATGTTATATCCTTTCTCGTTAAACTTATCGGCTCAATGCTTTACACTGGTTATATCTATCTAGCTGATGATGTTACTTTATATTACTTATATCTGGGTGTATTGTACTTATTATCATAAATCAATCATGACCCACGAGCATCACAGTCTTTAACAGTCGATTTCTCCTTGTATCGGCTATTTAGTCGATTCCCCTGTTTGGCTGCTCTCGAAGCAGCATACTTGGAACTATCTGGGCAACACCGGCATGTTCCACCCTAAATTACTGATAAGCTTTCTCTCCTTGTCAATTGTAGGTCAAATTGACTAGCACACCTTCGGGATTTTCATAATCGACTGGTCCTGTGTTGAAGCCAAGCAGATCTTCGGATCGTTCTGGCTTACAGCGTGCCCGTTGCATCACCACATCACGTTTTTGCGCCGACATCAAGTTGTGGTGATTTAATTGAATATTAGAAGGCTTGCAAATAATTGAGTTGAAGATTGCTAGTTGGATTATCATGAGCTAACCAAGGTATAACTCTTCTTGATCATTTGATTTGGGTGCATATGAGTTGATTAAATTGGATAAATATGCAATGTAGCTTGCTATGAGGTGATTGAATGGATAAATTGATTAGTAATCAAGTTTGAATTGATTTGAGTTGGATAAGTTCGTAAGATGACCTTTAGTAAGTGGATTGAATGGATATATGTCTTGTGAAAATATTCAAACAAGTTAGTTTCAAGTTTGATTCATATTTGATGAACTATAGCTCAATTGGTTGAAATCTGTCTTATAATTGAAAAACTGAGCTAGCTGTGATCAAGTATGAGTTTGATTGACCAATCTATTTGGATTGGCTTGAAATTTGGTATAAATGCTCTAGACTTATGGTATAAGATGTTGCATAAATTTCATAAGAATTGGATAAGAGATGCTTCGGTTTTGGAGTAGATCTTGTCAGCTATAGTGTAGCAGTTTTCAGCATGTAGCAGTGGTGGAAGATTTGATTCCTAGCAGTTCATATGAGATCAAATAAAGTTCAAAATTTTACATCTGCTAGATAAGTTAGTGAAGCACTTCTCCACCAAATTTTGTGGTGTTTGGATCTGTACATTGGGACATATTGATGTTTCTTTGTAGAGTACAGAATCTGCCAGAAAAGTGATAATTATTGGATTGATTAAGAGTCACTTTGATTGAAAGGTCCTCAAGTTGGAATCAAGTTTATAAGTATTTGAGGTACCTAAGTTTGGTTTTGAGATGATCTAGAAGCATGACAAGCAAAGAGTACAAGGCCATTTGATTGTGGAGTGTACTTGGCACACATTTGGTACTCAAGTTGAAGATCAAGATCAAACTCAAGATGAAGATGAAGTTTAAGTTCTAGAGATTATTGGAAATCATTTGGTACGCGCACGCATATTTCTGCATAATTGGATCAATTTTCCCAAGCGTGGAAATATTGGGAGTTGAGATAAAGGAGTTATTGGAGAGCGTTTTTTTTCAATCTTGCCAAAAAAATCACGATTGAGAGTGGATTTTGGAAACTCTTGGAGATGCTCTAACAGGATTTCCATCTTGAGGTGAGCACTTGATGTCCCCTAGATTTAAGGGAGAGGGGTATGAATTTTGAGTAATTACCTAGAAAATCTAGGTATTAATAATGGGATAAGTAATCTGTTATAGCCTCATCAATCGTGTATATGGTATATTTTTAGTTGGGGATGATTTAAGTAATCTATTGGAGATGCTCTAAACCGGAACACAAACATTGCAACCAAATAAGTATATTTTTTTGAGGACCACTCGAATCACCCACAAGCGAGAACACAAATAGTACAACCAAATAAGAGTATCTCCAAGAGTTCCCTAAATCCCTTCCTAATCCTTGGTTTTTAGCCAGATGAGAAAAAACACCTCTCCAACAACTCCTAATCCATCCTCCTAATCTTTTAGAACTTGGAAAAAGTTACTCTGTTCTGCGTAAAGTTACGCGCGTATCTTCTCTCCCCGCGCGTGTTTATCAGCCAATGGGCGTGGAAAGAATAAAGAGTAGGAAAGGGTTTCTGATGTAAATGTACAAGAGAGAAAGTATATATAAAAGTGGTTAGGTTAATTTAGAATTAGTATAGGATTCCTGATGTAAAATTGTCTTCTATATTTTTGGAGTGGATTATTAGGAACTCTTGGTGATGGTCTTCTTTATTCCTTCCAATACTTTTTTAGAAGTTATAAAACTCTATGTTTTTGAGAAGAAAATATTAGGTACTCTTGAAGATGCTCTAAGGATCGAAGCATCTACTTTTGCGACACATTTTTTTTTAAATGGAAAACTTCTGGCCTCTGCAACCGCACACAGTAAGTCTTATAATGTTGTTAGCTTATTTGCTGATAAAAATAAAAGGGGCAGAGCAAACATAAGTAAAGACTAGTATTATCTACTTTTGAAACACATAAATGGACATACATTATTCTGTCTTAGAAAAGCATGGAACATCCCCTTCCATTTTTTCCAAGTTTTGAGCGAAGGTCCCGTTTGAACAATTGTCACACCGTCATAAAATGACATGCAAAATTTACTACTCAAGTTACATTTTCTGTGGTAGGGCATCTCTGTTAAATACGAGGCAGTTGTCCAGTTGTTTGATTGAACTGTTCTTTCTCAAAAGCTTATGAATTTCTTACTAACTTTCGTAGTGCATCTCTGAAAAAGTAGAAGTAAAAAATTAAAATAAATCATCACATGCAGCACCATTTTCTTGACAGCTCGTGTTCATGGCCCAAAAACTGTTAGAATGTTGTATTATTGCTATCGTCACTATGATTGATCCATCAAAACGACTCAGAAAGTCTACTGTAAAAGGTCGAAGTCAATATAGTCTGCACCTTGCAGGAGTAAATTAATGCCCATAGATAGATTGATCAATAATCCACATTATGGATTGTTTAAACATCAAAGGCAAGCATTTTACATCGAAAAGAAAAGGAAATGAAAAAAAGAAGAAGGAATTTGTGCATTTGGTATAGGCGCCTGCACTCTGGCTGTGGCAGAGCCAAACATGGCCAAGAATCCGAGATGTTTGTTTTATGGGATAGGCTAGTGCCCGGACGACGTCCGGATGGATGCCCGTGCCTGCTGCTAAAGATTCGTTTCCCGCGCACGCGTCCGCTGGCCCCAGCACGCCCCATCGGCAGGCCCCCGGAGCGCCGCGCGACCCGTCCACCACCTCCAACGCGCCTCGTCGGCAGACCCCTGGCACGCCGCGCGCCCTGTCCGCCGGCCCCTGTCTCACCCTGTCCGCCGGCCCCGGCTCACCGCGCCCAGGGTCATGCCCCCATCACTCACCCCGCCCCGTGACTCTCCGAACGTACTTCTGAAACATGAAACACTTACAACATGAAAACATTTGGAACATACACTTACAACATATGCAACATCTAGATAAAACACTTGCAACATACGTCTGAAACACAAGAAACATTTTTATATACGTATTGCAACATATGCAACATCTAGATATATTTTTGCAGCATCTAGATAAACAACTTGGAACATTGGTCTGATACTTGGGCGGATGGATACTTGTCATTGTGGAGCTCGACTTCAGCGCGTGGAGCTCGCGAAGTCGTGGAGCTCGCCGGTGCGGCAGCAGCACGGGTGACTCGTCGGCGGGGCGGTGTCACACGAAGCTCCTCCCCTCGCCTGCTTGCTGGAGTATCTGTCATGGAGGTTTGGCAGCTCGTTGGGGAATGCGTGGAGCTCGATGGCGCGCTGGTGGCTGGTAGCGTGCGCAAAGCTCGCCGGCATGGCCGTGGCAACTCCTGCCCTGTAGTTCCACATCGAAGTCATTGACGACGGGCTTAGAACGAATGGATAAGAATGAAGGCCGCAACAGAAGAGGAGGAAGGGGAATGTGTCCAATTTCTTTAGATAGAGAAGCCGTGAGGGGAGCATGCCTGTTGAGTCGATCCGTAGGCCCAGCAAGGTATGTCTGGGCCGACGGACACCCTGCACAGGGCATTATCGTTGTTTCATCGTTTGAGCTGGAACTACAAATCCCACCTGCAACTACGGCGCAGCAGCTGGCTCGATCACTGGAATGGAAGCTCCTCCCATTGACCTTTCCCACTTGCCACGTACTCCTGGCATTAACCTCCTCTCCTCCATCCCTCGATCGTCCCTAACCTCCGTCCTCTACCCCATGGCCCAAAGCTCCAACAGTATTGCTCCCGCCAATCAATGCACCAGCGGCGATTTGCTTTGCTAAAGCTGCGGTTAAGTTTCACCTGCAAAAAGGGAGGTCGGATCCATTCAACTCGTAACAGTACTGCTCCGTCATGCGCTGTCGTCGGCGTGGCGACCGATCCATCGACCTTCTTGCTCCTTTTAAGCCCGCGAGGCTCCGGGCATTTCTTGGTCGTGGACACGGAGGAGCGCACGCCAGATGTCCCATGGCGGCGCCGCGTGTCCTTCTTGCCTTGGTCGCGATGGCTGCCGTCACGGCGGCGGCGGCGGGTGTGGACGCGCTCGGGGTGAACTGGGGCACCATGTCCACGCGCCGGCTCCCGCCCAAGGTGATGGCGCGCCTGCTCACGGACAACGGCTTCCGGAAGGTGAAGATCTTCGACGCCGACGAGCGCACCATGAAGGGCCTCGCTGGTGGCCGCCGCGGTCACCACGGTGGCGGCCGTACTGCTGGTGCCTCTGTTTCTTGTGTTGCTTTGAGCTGACGCGAGGTGTGGTGGCCTGAATCCGGATGATTGTAGATTTGTAGGTACGTGACGCCATATACAGTTTTGTACTAGGTACTTTCTTGTTTTGATTGACCATCACATGGGATGAGTGTAAAGTTCGTAACTCAGGAAATGCATGTACCATGAGACGTTAAGGACACTAGCAGGCTGGAGAGTGAAACAGCGAGAGAGAACCGCGGGACGAGAGGGGAGCATGCAGTAGCCTTATGGGCAGTATTAGTCTATTAGAGCATCTCCAGAAGACTCTTCATTTCTTTCCTAAATACTAGGAATAAAAATTTTGGTGAAAAACTACTCTCCAATAGCTTCTCTAGATGATTATCCAAATATAGCCATCTTCTATTCCGAATTTTTCGTTGGCCAAAAATAGAAGACGAGAATGGCTCTCAAGAGTGCGCATGAGATATTCAAGAACTGTTGGAGAATAAAAAGATATAGAAAACGGTTTTTATGCAAATGACTCTCCAAATGATGATTTAGAGAGTGAGATTTAGAAAGACTTTTGGAGATGCTCTTAGGATGCCAACCCAGAAACACTCGAGCGAGGAATAGATATGGCGAAAAGAAAAGGTTACACGGCAAGTTTCTTTGGGAAAACACAAGTTACACCAGGTTTACTGGTATTTTGTTGATCAGATTAGAACCTCGCATTTGGTCAACTAGCCCATCAACCCATGCTCCTGCTCGGACTAACTTTGAGATACTTAAATAATAGAAAACCATTTTTAATATATTAACTAATAAAAAAAACTTCATAGAATTAACTTTGATTTTAACTAATAAAAAATACTTCTTTATGTTAACTTTGATTTGAATAGAGAGTTACACACGTGTATAAATGTGGCATTAGCTTGAATGAAAAGAGATCATCATGGCACAACTAATAATGTAACATTAGTTTGATTTCACGGTTGGATGTTTTTTTCTTTCATTCATTTGTTTTCTGTCCCAGTGTAGCTAACTTTGTGCGGTATATGGGCATGTTGGGCTTCCCTCTTTAGGAATTGAACTATGTGGATAAAAATATTAAAATGTTAGTTCACCTGTAAATAAAAAAAACTAATAACATAATTGAGTATTGGATATTCAGTTTCGTATCTTCAATTGTTTCTATAAATTTTAGTCTCTCTTTGATTTGTGATGAAAATTTTCAGGTTGGTCTGAAAGTCTAAACCATTGATGTTTGGCTTGTCACTTGTTGGTTTCTAATCTTTTGCTTCGTGAATAGTTGTTGTTGACGTAATTAAGTCACTGCTCTAAACTCCATGATGCATTGTCGTTGCATTTTTTAAATCATTTGATATGTATTTATTGCACCCATGAAAATGATGTGCCAACATTATTATGTTTCCATCTTGGTACCATGCAAGTATTTAATTCTATATACCATGCAATAGAGGATCGATTTGAAGACCAAGTGGGTATGTGGTCCCAGTGGGCACCAAGGCTTTAGTGGAAGACTCATAAGGGCATAATGAAGTAGCAAGACTATCATAGTGTAGGGGGCATCGGTAACCATAGACTAGCAAAAACAACATGGCAAGTGTTGATGGTCACTAAACACCATTTTAACCATCAACATTGCACCTAAAGTGAAAGTATAATCAACATCATAGTGATATTCTATTTTCAAATAATGTAGCTCCACTTGTATTCTATGTTTATGCTTATGTAGGAGCAGAAGTGCAAAAACATCAAAGATTAAGCACCAGAGGCCTATGGGACAAGGCAGGGCCACCAGGAACCAATTGGTGGTGTTGACCGACCCCACCAAGGGTCGCTCGACCAAGTCCCACCAGTGCCACCTCACTAATCCTCATGCCAAGCCAAGAAACACAATTATAAGTCATCTTGGCCACTGGTTCAATGATGGTTTGATCCATTGGCCACATGGATTGGAGGGCCCATCATAGAGCTCTGGACACGTGATCAAAGGCCAACTGACTTAGCTCAACTGTCAACCACCATCAAGGATCACTACGATGTTGGTTATTCGAATATCACTATTTTGGCTCAAGATGTCGATATGATTTTGATTATTCGTATATCACTATTACCACCAACGGCTCATATTGGATATCGATATCTATCTCACATAGATATTAGAAATCCGATTTTGAGTATTTGTATTTAGATAAGGTTTGGATATTAAATGTTTGGATTCATACATGGACTATCAATACAGGGTTTTGACCTTTTCAGGACAGATGAATATCAGGAAATATCCATCTCGTTCCCACCCCTAGATCTTTCCCTAGGTTCGCTGACCCCACCAAGGTGCCACCGCCTCTCCACTTTGACCTACAAGTAGCCCCGTGGCTCCTATGTGTTATAAATAGGAGTATTGGTGCCATATCCTTGTAATCTTCAAGTAAGGAGGAAGATCATTCCAAGGAAACTAGTTTAGTGTAAGGAAAATGGACCCTAGGACAATTTACTTTGGATTTTGGTGTTTGATGACCAACACAACCAAATTGAACTAATGAATTTGCAAGTAATTGTTTTGTAGTTCAATAGGATGCAAGACGTGACTTGGACGAAGGCGACATGATGATCCCACGATCAACACCATAAGCAAGACCCTAGAAGCACAAGAGAAGACCCAAGATATCAAGCAAAGTCCAAGCACGAAGATGGGAACCAAGCCGGATGCAAGATCATGAAGAAATGAGCTTGGCAACAGCAGGCATCAGCAACTGTGACCGGACGCACCGATGACACTGTTCTTTGTCACGGCAATGTTTTCAGCATGACCGGACGCAGTGGCACTGGATGACCGGACGCACAAAGTGCAGCTTCTGATCATGTCCAGAGAGGTTCCAGAGCGGCGGAATTGCGACTGGACGCGTCTGGTCGATGATGACCGGACTCAGTGAAAGGTCCTCGTGTGGTTTTGGTAATTGAGTGACAACCTAGGTGGACTATTGTGTTTATATGAGATACATAGGTGATTAGTCCACAGGAACATGTGTGTGAGCAACATATGCCATTAAGGTGAAAATGGCTCGGAGATGTTACAAAGCTCATATATGTGATGATGAAGGGGCTCATTGCACATGAGACATGACATTGAGCCATGTGATCAAGGTGGAGAAGATCAAGACAAGACTTGGCTTGATGGACCGGTTGCAAGCGTGAAGGGCAAGTCGGAGGCTTTGGAGCGATGGACCGCTTGGCGGTGAAGCTTGAGCAAGACTTGACGCCGATGGATGAAGGCAACGGTGAAAAGCAAGTGAAGTCAAGATCGATGAACCAATATGATCACGTGATGATATGAAGTGGATCATATCATTGTTGATCATGTTGGTGCATGTGTTGCATCAACATTGGAGGAGATGGAATGGAATACGCAAGGCAAAGGTATAACCTAGGGCATTTCATTTCACCGGCCATAGGTGTGTAGAGAAGTTGATGACCGGGTTTAGGATAGATGGCCGTACAATCAAGAGGAGCAAACATGTTTGCATATTGGTCATCTAGTGCCACTCGAGTGATCTAACTTTGCATCGTCGCTAGGATCGAGTGGCATGGCAAGTTGAGTGGCTATTCCTTTGGAAAATGATTATGAAAATGCTAACATCCATACACATGGTGGTGTACACTTGGTGGTGTTGGCACATTTACAAAGGAGAAGAAGTTGGAGTTGATGTGGATCAACTTGGTAAAGAAAAGGGTTCGAAACTTCACCGGCGGATCAACTTGGTAAAGATAGAGTGGCGTGGACAGTCCGACGGTGCCACCGGCGCCCTATACAGAAAAGACAGGGTTTCATAGAGTGCACTGGACGCTGGTCAGGTGGTGACTGGACGCTGGGGTCCTGTGTCTGGTCAGTAGCACGCAGTGAAGGCCGCCCTCGGTCTCTTGACCGAACGTAGGCGACCGGACTCTGGCTGAACTCTATTCAGCGTCTGGTCGTGCTGATGTGGCAGCGCACAGAGGAGACAGTGAGTGACCGAACACTGGGTGAGTCCGATCAGGCATGACCGGACATGTCCGGTCACGACTAGAACCTTACTGGAAGTGACTGAATGCTGGGGTCCTGTGTTCGGTCTTGGCACTATGCTGCATCTGGTCGCAACTTAACCGTTGAGATCGGGTGCTCAGTATTTGAAGCGATGGATGATGTGGGAGCCATCCGTTGACTGGACGCTGGCAGGGTGCGTCCGGTCGATACGACTGGAGCGTCCGATCACCCTGAGCTATGCCCAATGAAGGGGTACAACGACTCTATTTTCGTGGAGGCTATAAATAGAAGGGGGTCTTAGCCGTGGGCTATTTGCTGAGCACACTAGAGCCTTGGTGGCTTATGTGGTATTGCTTGTAACACCTCGGGTGTTAGCCTTGCATAACTTGACTTGCATAACATGGGCATGAGCATCAAGCATTCATAAATCATCATTTACAATTGAAACATCTGATCGAAACATATGAAACATTGCTTGTTATTTCATGTTCCTTGTAACATATGCATATGATCATGTGCAAATAAATGCTAGTGTGTAATGTTGGTCACTATAACACCTTAGCTACACTTAGGTTAACCAAAGGAACCTTGTTCATGAAGGCCACATTTCATGATCAAGCACTTAAGCGATATTTCATGTGTTGACCTGAATAGCTATATGAGTGACTACTACATGAAATGCTTAAATAACCTTGCAAATTGCTTAAACATGTTTAGAGTATCATCATGAACAACTTTGGTATTTAAGGTTAGGGCTAGTTTGGTCATTTAGCCAGGGTTTGAGTATGGATCATGATTTCAATGTGACATGTTTGACTAGGGTTGAACTAGGTGTTAGAGACCTTGCATGGAGGAGTTCACTAAAGCAAAGTTGTAGTGTTTGACATTAGGAACAACTTTTATTTTTGGGTCATCACATGATTCAGCTCCTAACATGTTTGAAATTGGATCACAAAAACCAGCAAAATCCAGTTTTCAACACTTAACAAATTTTCCTAAGTAGTTGATCGACTGACCGACTGACAGCCAAGGTTGGGCACGAGATTACTCCGTATCTATTGCAAATTAGAGCTCGATCATTGAACAACAATTGAAGCTGGTACATAGGGCTATAAATTTTGTTTAGACGTCTTATGCTTTGGAGCGATGGATTAGCCGCTGTATCAACGGGAAAACTCGTCGTCAGGCTCGGCCATCGCGCGACTGACGAAACTGAATCGCGTCGTCATGGCCGATCGGTTTCAGGCTTTGTGCGCCGCGTGTCCCCGGCGGCGGCCGCGCGTCGCCGTTGCTCTGTCCGCGCGGGCCACGCCGCGTCTGGGCGCGCCTTCAAGTCGCCCGCACCCGCCCGCACTCCACCGCGCACCCCATTTGCTTCGCCAAGGCCCTCCTTCCTCGCAGCAGCAGCCGCCGAGCTCTCGGAGCCCCGCCGTCGCCATAGCCGCGCGCAGCCCGCGCCTAGCCACTCTAGCACCACCACCATAGCTCCTCCGCCTCCCCAGCGAACCACTGCTCCCTCCCGTGCTCGCTGACCCAGCTTGGTAAGCCATCGCCGCGCGTTTAAGCTCGCCGGAGTTCCGCCGTGAGCCCCGTCGTCGTGGCCACGCCGCCACAGTCCTCCTCCCGCTCCGTTAGCTAGCGCGCTAGGTCCGCCGTAGTACCCTAGTGCTCGTCCGAGCCTTAGATCGAGCCACCGAGTTCGTCACCGGCGTTTTGCCATGGTTCAGCTCCGCCATTCCGCCATGGTCGCCGCCGGCAGCTCTAGAGTCGACCATAGGCCCAGCCAAGTGTACCAATCAACGCGCTAGGTCATGTAGGTCGTGTGGTGATGATGTCACCGCCGGCGAACTCACCGTCGTCGAGTTCTCGCCGTGCCGTGACGAAGCAGCGCCGCTGCTCTGCTCTGTGTCGATGACGTGTGGGGTCCCCTGACCAGCGGGTCCCACCTGTCAGCGACAGCAGTAGTGTAGGCTAACTCATTTGAATCCAGTTTTTGATTTGTTTTGTTATTTTTGTATCTTTAGTTTGGTAGCTCCTAAAATGGTGAAATAAATATGATTGTGTTGCTTAGGAAGTGTAGTATTTAGGAAAAATATGTTCTTGGTTTCAACAGTAGAAATTTCTGGAGATCTAAAATGGGATTTCAAATGTGCTTTTGAATGCATTCAAATTTGTTTATTTTATATCTAGAGTTCCTGTGCTCCAAAAATTATGAAATTTTTGTGGTAGGCTATTCTTGTCATACATGAGCTTGGATAAAAATTTGAGAACCAGTGCATGGGTAGATCTATAGTTATAGATTTTTCTTTTATAAATAGTTAATCCTTGCATGAATTTTTATAAATTAAATATGAGTCCAAAATTCATGAAATTTGTTGGAGGTAATACTAGTACCATATGGATGTTAAGAAAAATAATAAATCGGTTGCTTGACACTTTTCAATAGGATTTTCCATTTATGCTATTTCAAGCCTTGCTTCCTTATCATTTTTGTATAGGATGTTCTACTTAGTAAAATGACATGAAATTTTTATAGTAGTCCTTTGATAGCATTATTAAGGCTCTGTAAATTTTTGAGAATTTATTAAGCACATCTGATATATATTCATTATTTAACCTAGATATCTAAATAAAATAATAAAGGCAATTTAATAAATAGTTTGGACTTTGCCATTATGTTATCTTAACTATATTTGGTATGCTTAAACTGTTGGTAGGTTCTAGGTTGTCAAATTGTGAATGATTACATAAAGTAGAAGTATCCTTACTTTATATTGCATGTTAAATCATTTCCGGACTGATTCTAGAGTGTGAGGATTTACATTTTGAAACTGATGTAGACTGTAAAAATGGTTAATAACAAAGTCGTAGAGAATTTGATAAGCTTTCCAGAAAGTCCAGGATCACTAGATTTGGATTTGTAGAACTCCAGTTATGAGTGAAACAAGTAGCTGCTATTTTATGGTGTAGTCGATGCATTGTAGAAATAGTTAAGTAGTAATCGAGAAGAGATATGCACCTACTCAACAACGCGATGCACTTGTTAACATTATGCATTCGTAATACTCATACCATACTCATGCATCTAGGATCGGAGGAAGAGATCACGTTGCTGGAATTCGAAGAAACAGAGGAAGGGAACCCGCAGGAGGATCCGCAAGCCGCAGCTCCCGAAGGCGTGGAGCAGAACCCTGAAGAGCTTCCGGAGTGCCCTGACCACCGTCCTACTTCCTTTCTGCGAGGCAAGCCCCGGAGCATTATAAGTCTCCCAGTAATTTACAAATGTTTACTTACGTATCTATGATTGATGCATTAGGTTATAAGAGTTGAATGAAACCACTTGATGCATGTACATTCCTTGTCCAGATATTACACCTTTAACCGGTATAGGTCCAGGATCGAATATATATGCTTAGCCATGCTTAGACCGGTAGAAGTCGGGTGATGTCCTGTCACCTGCGAGATATAGGTGGATACCGGAGCACGGTTGGTCATAATCGTCATTGTGGAAAAGAACCATGGTTAATGTAAATGGAGACCGGGCGGGATACCGATAGAAAAGCAACAAGGCATGGAGGTCTTGGGTGTGGATCTATCCCCGTCTGTGTCGATCAAGGACCGTACCGTTGTTGGAACTTCTGACAAGATTGAACGCATGCCTCTCACTTAGCTGGCCGGATAATTCGTTCCGACCGCGAAGCCGAGTAATTCAACTCAGGCCGGGAATCGTTCTGTTGTGCGCTCCTTCCGGGGAACGATCAGACTGAGCCCAAGGGCAGGCTTGGCCTGAGCATCCTGGCATCTGGTGTTCCAGATTGTGCGGCGCGGTACGTACCCGCGAAATGTGTACCTGAGTTGTACCAAAGGTGACCTAAGACTATCGTGGCTGGTAGATCTGGGTTTGTGTTAGGAATAAATTCCCAGCTGGTAGAAATCGATTCGAATCGCCGTCTCTCCCGGATAGTGAGAAACTTGGCTAGCTCCAACATCGTAGTAACTGTGTTATGAAACATGACGGTTCAGATGAATATGGAATTACAATACCTGCTATGGTTATTATTGGATGCTTCTAAATGATATACCACATGTTTGGCACAGGATAGTTGCTAATCTAGAATTGGTTAGTTATAATTAACTTGATAAAGGAATCATAATTGTACAACGGGTAATTGCTTTTTCGCAAAAATGTTGTCAAGTTACGTCCACTTATACAGCCTTGCATAATCCTTGGAGTCATTTTATTTCTGGTTCATGACGGGTAAGTCTAGCTGAGTACCTTCTCGTACTCAGGGTTTATTTTCCCATTGTTGCAGATGGCACTGTGTATCATGGTTATTGCAAGAGTTGCTTCTATCCCGCTGTGGATGAGGAGTAAGCCTTGGGCAGGCTTCCTTAGTAATTCCTACCTTTGCTTTTGTGGATCATGATCTGGCTTGGCACTGTATCAAACTACGTTGGAAACTTATCTTCAAACTTATTTGCTTCCGCTTTAATTATCAAACTCGGTTTGTAATAACTTTCTATTCGTACTCTGATGATGAAAAGTATCTGTGAACTTTATGTAATATGTGGCATGTATGTTGAATCCTGTACGATCTTGGTTGTTGTAAATCGTTTATCGAGACCCGTCGTGGTACTCGACGGACTACCGGGTTTATATGGGTTCAAGTATGACAGTGCAACCGCTTGCGGATTGCCATTATACTTGTATTCTTATAAATTGGTCGGTTCTGCGACAGCTGGCATCAGAGCAAGATTCAATGTTAATTGTCACAAGTGTATTTACAAACAAAAGTTTTGTTTTCCAAAAAACCTTCTCTGGCAACTATTAGTATATAATAGGTATTTGAAATCTAAAGTGTGCCAATGATCACTTTCCTTATGCCCAAATTAAGGACTATTAGGTGGCTATTTAAGTACTAACATGGGGGTTTTTACTTCGTCGTCCATACGGCGTGCTATAGTATGGATGCCATTCACTTGAGTGGTAATGTATGGATCAAATGCCTCTACGCCAAGGTAAGATGAGTATATGACCGCAAGATGTGAGCGTGCGGTCGGGAAGAGTTAGCTTTGGTACGGCTATGTATGCATGCTTGCATGTGTATATGGTACGTATTTAATTGTGGGTTTAAATTCTTATCGGGTAGATTGATATGGAAATATATGTATGGGTATACATATATGGAAGTATTTACAATTACATTCTGCATATTATTTATGGGTTTAGGGCTGAAATGAAATTTTATGCAGGTACACTAACAACGAAACGTGTAGTTCGACTAGTTACGATATATATGAGAGAACGTATGTATGCCACCGTGTCTACCGTTAGAAGCAAATTTTTCCTAAGTTTGTGAGGACGTACGGCACGAGCATGCATCATGTTAAAACACCATTCACATAATTACAATTGTTCCTCCCCTTATAAAGATTCTTACTCGGTTATGTAACTCTTATCCATTATGGCATTGTCTCACCAAGGGTACATGTTAATGGTACAGATGGCACGCACCAAGCAGACTACTCGCAAGTCCACCGGAGGCAGAGCTCCTAGCCGTCAGCTTGCTCCACGTACCCGTCAACGTCACACGTTCCTTGGAGAGTTTGGGATGCCTACACTCTTATGGAGAGTGCTCAGCTATGTAGGTTATCCTGATGGAATGGAACCCCGCTACTTCTGGGCGAATGAGCGGTTGGGAGAAGGTCTCTTAGTTACTGTGGAGGCCGTTGTTCATCCCCGTGGTGACGATTCAGAGTGGACAGGCTGGTGTTATGAGTCAACTGGTAGGACTGCTGAAGAAGCAGCTGGCAGGGCAGCCTTTGGGATCTTGAGAGATATCATGGATCGTTTTCCTCAAGAGCTGGCAGCCGCTTTGGTTGGAGTCTTTCCAAGAGGTAACCCATCCACTAACTCATGGCAGCAGGCAAGAGGAAGATCTTTGGAAATTGGTGCAGTAGAAGGGCAGAACAGCGATAACCCTGCAATGAGCGCCATGTTCGCAACGATGAGAGTGTTAGATGGAGTTGAGGGTAGCCTCAGACGTGTGTCTAGTGCTCTTGGTCATGCCCATGAGGATCGACGTCAGCTTCAGAGGGAGCACGACGCCGAGATTGAGAGGCTCACTGAAGAGATGACTCGGTTAACTCACCAACGGAATGCAGCCTGGTCCAGGGAAGATGTCCTGAGAACTCGACAGTTTGAGCTGGAACAGCAGCTGGCCAATGCGGAAGAATACAATGATAATTTGCATGAAGAGGTTCATCTACTGCACAATCAGCTCCACCCTTATGTCCCACCTGGAGCCGCAGAAATGGATCTAGAAGGATACAAGGAAGGTGAAGAAGAAGTGGCACCTGAAGATGAAGTCGAACCGGAGGAAGGAGATGACTCTGCGTCTGACCTCGATAGTGATCATGATGAGGATTAGATCGCTTAGCGTGTAGTGGGAAGACTAATGTATCACCTCTATTTATGTAATGGACTTGTAGTTTGAAGTTGGCATTAGTAACCAGACTATCATGTAATGTAATCGCATGTTTGGGCGAACGTTAATTTCCGTTCTTTGTCGGTAATCACGCTTTAAAAATTTTATGCGTTATGAGCACGATAAGTGGTCAAATTGGTGATGTCATGTTGCGAGAAAGAATTATTATGCCTCTGTTTTTATTGTGATTTTGAGAATTTTCTCCAGTAATTTCAGTTTGGCATGAGTATCTAATTCATCTGCAATCTCTTGGCATCAACCAATAATCACTTATTGTTGCAACTTCGCAGATGACGCGCACCCGTGCAGGAGCTAGTAGCAGCCAGGATGGCAACCATGATGACTTGCCACCCCCACCCCCAGCCGTCTGCTCAGGAGTTCTTTGCCCAGTTCCTGGGTAGCCAGAGGACAATGGAAGAAGCCTTGCGCCTTATCGCGCAAAACACTGCTCGTGGCCACCCACAGCAACCGGGGGCCGAGCCTAATCAGCACAGTTCATTCAAGGAGTTTCTGGACACGAAGCCGCCGATCTTCAAGGTGGCTGAGGAACCACTGCAGGCCGAATGAGTGGCTGAATACCATCGAGCAGAAATTTCGTCTGCTAAGGGTCACAGAAGCACCTGAAAGCAGAATATGCTTCTCACCAATTACAAGGACCAGCAGGAATCTGGTGGACGCACTTTCTGTCGTCTCTGCCTGCTAATGCGAGAGTGACCTGGGATCAATTCAAGTTGGCTTTTAGGGGACACCATATTCCCCCGGGCCTAATGCGCATGAAAGCAGCAGAATTTATGAGGCTCACTCAGGGAACCAAGTCACTCACAGAATATATGCACGCATTCAACAACTTGTCAAGATATGCTCCAAGTTTCGTGGATACTGAAGAGAAAAAGATTGAGAGTTTCAAGCGAGGGTTGGGTACCAAATTAATGAAGACTATGGCAAACTCCCGATGTGCCACGTACAATGAATTCATTAGTGATGCCTTGACCCAAGAAAATCACAACAACATGCATGCAGTTGCTAAAGGTCGCAAGAGGGCCTATGAGGCCGGTGCATCCGGATCTTTCCAGTCGAAAGCGCCTATCACAGCTAGGCCACAATTCCGTCCACCTGCACCCAAGTTCAGGCCTCCACCACCGAAAGCTCAGAATAACAGGCCACAGAAACCATTTCGTAAGGTGTTCACTATTGCCTTACCAAAAGGAAATGGCAATCAGGACAGTTCCGCCGAATTCAGAAGTAATCAACCCTGTTTCAACTGCAACCAACTGGGTCATTGGTCCAAGGAGTGCCCCCACCCCAAGAGGAATGGCAACCCTGCGCAGAACAATCAGAGGCAGGTGAATGCCAGGGCCCGTCAGGGACAAGTGCATTATACTGCTGTGGAGGAAGTGCCCGCCGGAGAAGTTGTCACGGCTGGTATGTTTCTTGTCAACAAGCACCCCGCTGTTGTTTTATTTGATTCAGGAGCTTCTCATTCATTTATGAGTCAAGCATTTGCATCTAGACATGATCAAGAAATAATAGAAGTAAGTAAAGGGGGTTATAACATAAGTTCAGCAGGGGGTACTGTTACTACCAAAAAGATAGTCAAAAATGTACTCATTTTGATACAAGGGAGGGAGTACACAACAGATTTGATAATATTGCCAGGATTGTCGATAAGTGTAATCTTAGGCATGAATTGGATGAAGGATCATGGTGTTCTTATCGACACGAGCACCCGTACCATTATGTTGAGAGAACCCACGGGAGGGAATGCTTTTCTAGTTCCACTCTCCCGCGATTTCGAACCCCAACATTTAGCCTGTGCTATCCAAGCCACCACCATATGTGATATTCCCGTGGTTCGTGAGTTTCCGGATGTATTTCCAGAGGAATTACCAGGTCTACCACCGGATAGGGACGTGGAATTTAAGATCGAATTAGTGCCAGGTACCACACCCATATCCAGAAGGCCATATAGAATGCCACCCAATGAGTTAGCAGAACTTAAGGTTCAATTGCAAGATCTATTGGACAAAGGTCTTATCCAACCTAGCTCATCTCCGTGGGGATGTCCGGCATTGTTCGTGAAAAAGAAGGATAAGTCACTGAGGATGTGTGTAGATTACAGACCACTCAATGCTGTAACCATCAAGAACAAATATCCGTTACCCCGCATCGACATCTTGTTCGATCAGCTAGCGAAGGCAAAGGTATTCTCCAAAATTGATTTGAGATCAGGTTACCATCAGATAAAGATCAGATCGGAGGATATACCCAAAACTGCTTTCTCTACTAGGTACGGCTTATACGAGTATTTGGTTATGTCTTTCGGACTAACAAATGCTCTAGCCTATTTCATGTACCTAATGAACTCGGTATTCATGCCCGAACTTGATAAGTTCGTGGTCGTGTTTATCGATGACATATTGATTTATTCAGAAACTGAGTCAGATCATGAAGAGCATCTGAGGATTGTCCTATCTAGACTAAGGGAGCATAAGCTATATGCCAAGTTTAGCAAATGTGAATTTTGGATGAGCAAAGTACCTTTCTTAGGTCACATTTTATCCAGAGATGGAATCTCAGTAGACCCATCAAAAGTACAAGAGGTCATGGATTGGAAAGCCCCAACTTCGGTGCATGAAGTTCGGAGTTTTCTAGGGTTAGCAGGATACTATCGTCGGTTTATTCCAGACTTCTCAAAGATAGCTAAGCCTATGACCAGACTACTTCAGAAGGATGAGAAGTACAAATGGACACCAGAATGTGAAACAGCTTTTCACACCCTCAGAACTTTGTTGACTACAGCGCCAGTGCTAGCACAACCAGACATTGAAAAGCCTTTTGATGTATTTTGTGATGCATCAGGAATAGGTTTGGGATGTGTACTTATGCAAGAAGGGAGAGTAATTGCATATGCCTCTCGGCAACTGAGAAAACATGAAGTCAACTACCCTACACATGATTTGGAACTTGCAGCCGTTGTACATGCATTGAAGATATGGAGACATTACTTGTTGGGCAATGTATGTCATATCTATACTGATCATAAAAGCCTCAAGTATATCTTTACCCAGCCAGAACTGAACATGAGACAACGTAGATGGTTGGAATTGATTAAGGACTATAATTTGGAAGTGCATTACCATCCGGGTAAAGCTAATGTGGTAGCCGACGCACTTAGTCGGAAGTCCCATGGCAACACTGTGGAAGCGCTATTGGAAGATGGATTCAACTTGCTACATCCTGCTGTACTACACAATATCACAATCAGTTGCTCGCTTGAGGGCAAAATCATAGAGCTACAGCAGACTGATGTAGGAATAAGTCACATCAAGAGAAAAATGCAAGAGCAAGAGACCAAACATTTTAGATTGGACGAAAGAGGTGTATTATGGTTTGAGGACCGACTAGTGGTGCCAAAAGACCGTGAGCTAAGGAATCAGATTTTAGAAGAAGCTCACTCGTCCAAATTGTCTATCCACCCGGGTAGTAGTAAAATGTATCAAGATCTAAGAACCCGTTTTTGGTGGACTAAGATGAAGAAAGAGATCGCAGCCTATGTTGCTAGGTGTGATAACTGCAGTAGAGTGAAAGCCGTCCATATGAAAACCACTGGATTACTTCAGCCATTGCCTATTCCAGGATGGAAATGGGAGGAAATCAGCATGGACTTTATCACAGGCCTTCCAACAACGCCCCAAGGTCACGATTCAATCTGGGTCATTGTTGATCGTCTCACCAAGTCAGCACATTTTGTACCAATTCACACAACATATCACGCGGGTAAATACTCTGAGTTATATGTTTCCCAGATCGTGAAATTGCATGGAGTACCCCGGACTATAATCTCAGATAGAGGACCACAGTTCATAGCTCGTTTCTGGGAGCACTTACACCAAGCTTTGGGAACCAAGCTAATCAGGAGTTCAGCTTATCATCCGCAAACTTCAGGGACAGACAGAGAGAGTAAACCAAATCCTAGAAGATTTACTTAGAGCTTGTGTTATATCTTCAAAAGGTTCATGGGAGAAATGGTTACCTTTAGCTGAATTCTCCTATAACAACAGTTATCAAGCGAGTATCAAAATGGCTCCATTTGAAGCCTTGTATGGCAGAAAGTGCAGAACTCCATTGAATTGGATTGAGCCCGGTGAAAGGAGATATTTTGGTATTGATTTTGTCAATGAAGCCGAAGAACAAGTACGTATCATCCAACAACACATGAAGGCAGCTCAATCAAGACAGAAAAGTTATGCCGATAAAAGAAGAAGACCACTAACTTTTGAAGTAGGTGACTATGTGTACTTGAGAGTATCACCCATGAAAGGTGTGAAGAGATTTGGGATGAAAAAGAAGCTTTCACCAAGATATGTAGGGCCATACAAAATTTTGGAACGAAAAGGAAATGTTGCGTACAAGCTACAACTACCACCAGAGATGAGTGCAATCTTTGATGTGTTCCATGTTTCGCAGCTAAAGAAATGTCTTCGAGTACCGGAAGAAACTATTGCACCCACCAACGTGCAACTTCAATCGGATTTGACCTATGAAGAAAAGCCAATTCGAGTATTAGAAGAGATGGAGAGAGTAACAAGGAGTAAGATTATTAAGTTCTATAAGGTGGTGTGGAACAATCATAGTGAACAAGATGCTACATGGGAAAGAGAAGATTATCTGCAAGAAGTTTATCCCGCCTTTTTCCAAGAATGGTAGGTCTTGCAAATCTCGGGACGAGATTTTTATAAGGGGGAGGGGCTGTAACACCTCGGGTGTTAGCCTTGCATAACTTGACTTGCATAACATGGGCATGAGCATCAAGCATTCATAAATCATCATTTACAATTGAAACATCTGATCGAAACATATGAAACATTGCTTGTTATTTCATGTTCCTTGTAACATATGCATATGATCATGTGCAAATAAATGCTAGTGTGTAATGTTGGTCACTATAACACCTTAGCTACACTTAGGTTAACCAAAGGAACCTTGTTCATGAAGGCCACATTTCATGATCAAGCACTTAAGCGATATTTCATGTGTTGACCTGAATAGCTATATGAGTGACTACTACATGAAATGCTTAAATAACCTTGCAAATTGCTTAAACATGTTTAGAGTATCATCATGAACAACTTTGGTATTTAAGGTTAGGGCTAGTTTGGTCATTTAGCCAGGGTTTGAGTATGGATCATGATTTCAATGTGACATGTTTGACTAAGGGTTGAACTAGGTGTTAGAGACCTTGCATGGAGGAGTTCACTAAAGCAAAGTTGTAGTGTTTGACATTAGGAACAACTTTTATTTTTGGGTCATCACATGATTCAGCTCCTAACATGTTTGAAATTGGATCACAAAAACCAGCAAAATCCAGTTTTCAACACTTAACAAATTTTCCTAAGTAGTTGATCGACTGACCGACTGACAGCCAAGGTTGGGCACGAGATTACTCCGTATCTATTGCAAATTAGAGCTCGATCATTGAACAACAATTGAAGCTGGTACATAGGGCTATAAATTTTGTTTAGACGTCTTATGCTTTGGAGCGATGGATTAGCCGCTGTATCAACGGGAAAACTCGTCGTCAGGCTCGGCCATCGCGCGACTGACGAAACTGAATCGCGTCGTCATGGCCGATCGGTTTCAGGCTTTGTGCGCCGCGTGTCCCCGGCGGCGGCCGCGCGTCGCCGTTGCTCTGTCCGCGCGGGCCACGCCGCGTCTGGGCGCGCCTTCAAGTCGCCCGCACCCACCCGCACTCCACCGCGCACCCCATTTGCTTCGCCTCGGCCCTCCTTCCTCGCAGCAGCAGCCGCCGAGCTCTCGGAGCCCCGCCGTCGCCATAGCCGCGCGCAGCCCGCGCCTAGCCACTCCAGCACCACCACCATAGCTCCTCCGCCTCCCCAGCGAACCACTACTCCCTCCCGTGCTCGCTGACCCAGCTTGGTAAGCCATCGCCGCGCGTTTAAGCTCGCCGGAGTTCCGCCGTGAGCCCCGTCGTCGTGGCCACGCCGCCACAGTCCTCCTCCCGCTCCGTTAGCTAGCGCGCTAGGTCCGCCGTAGTACCCTAGTGCTCGTCCGAGCCTTAGATCGAGCCACCGAGTTCGTCACCGGCGTTTTGCCATGGTTCAGCTCCGCCGTTCCGCCATGGTCGCCGCCGGCAGCTCTAGAGTCGACCATAGGCCCAGCCAAGTGTACCAATCAACGCGCTAGGTCATGTAGGTCGTGTGGTGATGATGTCACCGCCGGCGAACTCACCGTCGTCGAGTTCTCGCCGCGCCGTGACGAAGCAGCGCCGCTGCTCTGCTCTGTGTCGATGACGTGTGGGGTCCCCTGACCAGCGGGTCCCACCTGTCAGCGACAGCAGTAGTGTAGGCTAACTCATTTGAATCCAGTTTTTGATTTGTTTTGTTATTTTTGTATCTTTAGTTTGGTAGCTCCTAAAATGGTGAAATAAATATGATTGTGTTGCTTAGGAAGTGTAGTATTTAGGAAAAATATGTTCTTGGTTTCAACAGTAGAAATTTCTGGAGATCTAAAATGGGATTTCAAATGTGCTTTTGAATGCATTCAAATTTGTTTATTTTATATCTAGAGTTCCTGTGCTCCAAAAATTATGAAATTTTTGTGGTAGGCTATTCTTGTCATACATGAGCTTGGATAAAAATTTGAGAACCAGTGCATGGGTAGATCTATAGTTATAGATTTTTCTTTTATAAATAGTTAATCCTTGCATGAATTTTTATAAATTAAATATGAGTCCAAAATTCATGAAATTTGTTGGAGGTAATACTAGTACCATATGGATGTTAAGAAAAATAATAAATCGGTTGCTTGACACTTTTCAATAGGATTTTCCATTTATGCTATTTCAAGCCTTGCTTCCTTATCATTTTTGTATAGGATGTTCTACTTAGTAAAATGACATGAAATTTTTATAGTAGTCCTTTGATAGCATTAGTAAGGCTCTGTAAATTTTTGAGAATTTATTAAGCACATCTGATATATATTCATTATTTAACCTAGATATCTAAATAAAATAATAAAGGCAATTTAATAAATAGTTTGGACTTTGCCATTATGTTATCTTAACTATATTTGGTATGCTTAAACTGTTGGTAGGTTCTAGGTTGTCAAATTGTGAATGATTACATAAAGTAGAAGTATCCTTACTTTATATTGCATGTTAAATCATTTCCGGACTGATTCTAGAGTGTGAGGATTTACATTTTGAAACTGATGTAGACTGTAAAAATGGTTAATAACAAAGTCGTAGAGAATTTGATAAGCTTTCCAGAAAGTCCAGGATCACTAGATTTGGATTTGTAGAACTCCAGTTATGAGTGAAACAAGTAGCTGCTATTTTATGGTGTAGTCGATGCATTGTAGAAATAGTTAAGTAGTAATCGAGAAGAGATATGCACCTACTCAACAACGCGATGCACTTGTTAACATTATGCATTCGTAATACTCATACCATACTCATGCATCTAGGATCGGAGGAAGAGATCACGTTGCTGGAATTCGAAGAAACAGAGGAAGGGAACCCGCAGGAGGATCCGCAAGCCGCAGCTCCCGAAGGCGTGGAGCAGAACCCTGAAGAGCTTCCGGAGTGCCCTGACCACCGTCCTACTTCCTTTCTGCGAGGCAAGCCCCGGAGCATTATAAGTCTCCCAGTAATTTACAAATGTTTACTTACGTATCTATGATTGATGCATTAGGTTATAAGAGTTGAATGAAACCACTTGATGCATGTACATTCCTTGTCCAGATATTACACCTTTAACCGGTATAGGTCCAGGATCGAATATATATGCTTAGCCATGCTTAGACCGGTAGAAGTCGGGTGATGTCCTGTCACCTGCGAGATATAGGTGGATACCGGAGCACGGTTGGTCATAATCGTCATTGTGGAAAAGAACCATGGTTAATGTAAATGGAGACCGGGCGGGATACCGATAGAAAAGCAACAAGGCATGGAGGTCTTGGGTGTGGATCTATCCCCGTCTGTGTCGATCAAGGACCGTACCGTTGTTGGAACTTCTGACAAGATTGAACGCATGCCTCTCACTTAGCTGGCCGGATAATTCGTTCCGACCGCGAAGCCGAGTAATTCAACTCAGGCCGGGAATCGTTCTGTTGTGCGCTCCTTCCGGGGAACGATCAGACTGAGCCCAAGGGCAGGCTTGGCCTGAGCATCCTGGCATCTGGTGTTCCAGATTGTGCGGCGCGGTACGTACCCGCGAAATGTGTACCTGAGTTGTACCAAAGGTGACCTAAGACTATCGTGGCTGGTAGATCTGGGTTTGTGTTAGGAATAAATTCCCAGCTGGTAGAAATCGATTCGAATCGCCGTCTCTCCCGGATAGTGAGAAACTTGGCTAGCTCCAACATCGTAGTAACTGTGTTATGAAACATGACGGTTCAGATGAATATGGAATTACAATACCTGCTATGGTTATTATTGGATGCTTCTAAAATGATATACCACATGTTTGGCACAGGATAGTTGCTAATCTAGAATTGGTTAGTTATAATTAACTTGATAAAGGAATCATAATTGTACAACGGGTAATTGCTTTTTCGCAAAAATGTTGTCAAGTTACGTCCACTTATACAGCCTTGCATAATCCTTGGAGTCATTTTATTTCTGGTTCATGACGGGTAAGTCTAGCTGAGTACCTTCTCGTACTCAGGGTTTATTTTCCCATTGTTGCAGATGGCACTGTGTATCATGGTTATTGCAAGAGTTGCTTCTATCCCGCTGTGGATGAGGAGTAAGCCTTGGGCAGGCTTCCTTAGTAATTCCTACCTTTGCTTTTGTGGATCGTGATCTGGCTTGGCACTGTATCAAACTACGTTGGAAACTTATCTTCAAACTTATTTTCTTCCGCTTTAATTATCAAACTCGGTTTGTAATAACTTTCTATTCGTACTCTGATGATGAAAAGTATCTGTGAACTTTATGTAATATGTGGCATGTATGTTGAATCCTGTACGATCTTGGTTGTTGTAAATCGTTTATCGAGACCCGTCGTGGTACTCGACGGACTACCGGGTTTATATGGGTTCAAGTATGACAGTGCAACCGCTTGCGGATTGCCATTATACTTGTATTCTTATAAATTGGTCGGTTCTGCGACATTGCTTGGGAGCCCTCTAACTCACTCTAGCTTGATAGTGTTCATCCGATTGAGTGAGTGAGCGATTCTAGTGCGATTGCATCATGAGGTTGCATCGAGTGGCACTAGGTGGTCGTCTTGCAAGCCGGTGGTGCTTGTTACTCTTGGAGGTTGCCACCTCCTAGATGGCTTGGTGGTGGTCTCCATCGAAGCCCGCAAGAAGCTTGTGCGGTGCTCCAGAGAAGAGCTTTGTGAGGGGCATTGTGCTCGCCCCGCGGGAGCCACGAAGAGCAACTCTAGTTGAGCATGTCATTGAGCTATCCTCACTTTTGGGGTAGGTTCTTGCGGTGCCCGATGTGCGGGCTTGGCGGGTGATGCTAATTAGCCGCCGAACCACCAAGTGAGCGGTCGACACAACGGGGACGTAGCGTGTTGGCAAGCACGTGAACCTCAGGAGAAAATCACCATGTCAACATTGTTCTTCCCATTGGTTTGCAATCCCCTTACACGAGCTTGTAGTTACCTTCATATAAATTGTGCTTGTTTAGTTGCTCTTGTAATTAGTTAGCTTGTGTAGCTCACTAGTTACCTTATTGCTTGTGTAGCATAGAAGTAGCTCCCTTGCGTGGCTAATTTGGTTTGTGTAACCTTGTTAGTCACATTGCTTAGTTTGTGTAGCTAAGTATTTGCGCTCTCTAATTTGGCATTGGTTGCCTTATTATTGAGCATTGCTAGTGAGCTTAGGTGGCTTTGTGCTTTTGCTTACTAGCATGTGTAGGAGCTCTCTCGTTGCTTGAAGTACTAGTGGCATAGGTTTGTGTGACCTTGCTCCTAGAATTGGATAGGTGAGCTCTAGCTAGCCCGGCACCTTTGTTGCCTAATTAGGATCTTTATAAGGTGCTTGTGAACTTCGATAGAGGGGTGTAGTCTTGGCTAGACTGATTGCTTTAATTCTGCATTTGTTTTGGTTAGCCGACGCGATTAAATTTAGAAAGGACTATTCACCCCCCTCCCTCTAGTCCGCCATCTAGACCCTACACTCGGTAGTGCGTCCGATCTCTACGCGCTCGCGCTCAACGGTCGGGATGACCGGACGTGTCCGGTCAGGACGACATCAGCGTCCGGTCAGTAGCAGAAAACTAGGTTTCATCCCCAACGGCTATTTTCTCCATGGGGTTTATAAATAGACCCCCAACCAGCCATTTGAGTGGCGGAGAGCTAAGGAAACATACCAAGGGTGTTGATACACCATTTTAGTGATCTCCACTTGCGTAGTGCTTAGTGATTCATTTGGTGATTAGCGTAGGTGCTTTGCGAAGTGCTTAGGTTGATTAGACCACCGCTTATGTGCTTGCTCTAGGTTTAGGCCTAGTGTTTAGTGAGGTTTGCATACCTCTTACCACTCGATGCTTGTGCGCACCATTGTTGTATATCAGAGGGGCTTGTAGTCTAGCGAGATCACACCAACCG
This sequence comes from Miscanthus floridulus, assembly GCF_019320115.1. Classification (NCBI taxonomy): domain Eukaryota; kingdom Viridiplantae; phylum Streptophyta; class Magnoliopsida; order Poales; family Poaceae; genus Miscanthus; species Miscanthus floridulus. The sequence goes on along the minus strand of NC_089588.1, from coordinate 100,902,994 downwards.
CGTTTGTGGTGTGGCCGCCACCGTGTACTAGAGGGAACAAGGCCCGCGGCGTTTCGGCTGGAAGCTTGATAGTGAAGACGACGGGGAGCGATCCACGAGTGGCTTTGCCATAAGAGGCTTAACCGGAAGGCCCAGAGCTATCCACGGAGTTTCCCAACGGGGACCTTGGCCCTTGTGAGGGATTCCTTGCGAGGGGCTCTAACGAGGACTATAGGAAGCTTGCGCGCTTCTCGATACCTCAGTAAAAATACCAGAGTCGTCGATAGGAGTTTGCATATCTCTACCTTACTCTTTAGCTTCCGCATTTACATTGCAATCTTGGTTTGTGCTTTACTTTTCTAGCTTAGTGATAGGCTAGTTGATAGGTTTGGAACCTAGGTTGCATAACTCCTTTTTGTGGTAGAGATAGCAACACACTAGCAAAACTGTAGTAGCATATTTAGATAGTTTATCTTTTGCATAGGTTTTTGTTAAGGATAGAAAAAGAGGCCTTAGTTAGAAGTTAGAGTCCGGGAAGGTGGCTATGCCCCTCGGGCTGGTTACTTTACCCGTTACCTTCAGAGCATAGCCCAACTACAGAATAGAGTTCATCAAGCTTGAAGTGGCCGACTTTGATTCTTCATATCATACTATCTTCGGACTACAATGATGGGCTGGTAGTGAAGGTCAGTTCTGTAATCAGCATACCATGTCAGCTAACGGGTCAGGTAAATGTTGTTTTGGACCTGGATGAGACCCAAAATAACTCTAAGGTCCCAAAAATGCATTTTGAGACTTATGGACCTATGTGACACCTGCACACAACTTTGGAGACATGTGATGCGTTTCACTTCGGAAGCTCGAACCCTCTCCATGCATGCTTGCTACCATTAGTTGAACTTGCATGGCGGGCATTGTGAGTCCCTTGACCTTGACTCATTCCAGCCTTATTAGCTTCCAGGTTACTGCGATTTAAGCTAGCCGTCTCAAAAAAAATCTAATTAAGCTAGCAATCTAATGCAATGCAAATATCGTCGTCGTGGCAGTTCCCGGTGAAGATTCACTCAAGCCTACTAGCTCAGACGTCGCCGTCGTCAGTCGTCACATGCTCTCACGCCACTGCGGCGAGGTAGTAGGTACTAGGTAGCTAGTAGCTAGCACTACTAGAAGCAGAGCCTTTGCTGAGTGCAAACTGCTTTGCCGAGTGTCAAAAATTGAGCACTCGGCAAAGAGCTTCTTTGCCGAGTGCCGCACTCGGCAAAGAATTGCACTCGGCAAAGAGTTCTTTGCCGAGTGCCGGGCACTCGGCAAAAAAGGGCACTCGGCAAATGACTTCTTTGCCGAGTGCCAGGCTCTCGGCAAAAGCGCGGCACTTGGCATAGGCTGCCCCACGTAACAGTGTTCGGCCACGTCCTTCTTTGCCGAGTGCCTGCCTGCTGTTAGGCACTCGGCAAAGGTTTTTTTTGGAAAATACTTTGCCGAGTGCCCCTGACACGACACTCGGCAAAGATTTTTTTTGAAATGTCTTTGCCGAGTGCCCCAGATCTGGCACTCAACAACGTTTTTTTTTGGAAAATACTTTGCCGTGTGCCAGATCTGGGGCACTCGGCAAAGACATTTCAAAAAAAAAATCTTGCCTCCATTGTCGAGTGCCTCCCTAATCCAGCACTCGGCAAAGGGCGGGTGGGGCACTTAATCAGTTTCGGCCGGCCGGGCAGTCCAAGCAGACAGCCAGCTAGCCCCTGTGCCCACGCCGGCCCAACCCCGCCCCCGCCCCCGTGCCGCGCGCCGCCCTCCGCGGCCACGCCGGCTCGGCCCCACCCCCAAGCCGCGCGCCCCCCTCCACGGCCACGCCGGCCCGCCCCCACGCCGCGCGCCGCCATCCGCGCCCACGCCGGCCCGCCTCCGCCCCCGCGCCGCGCATCGCCCTCCGCGTCCACGCCGGCCCGGCCCCGCCCCGAAGCCACGCGCCCCCCTCCGTGGCCACACCGGCCCGGCCCCCACCCCCGAGCCGCGCGCCCCCCTCCATGGCCACGCCGGCCCGACCCCAAACCCGAGCCACGCGCCGCCCTCCCCTCCCCATGCGCCGTGCCCGCGGCCGCCCCCCGCGCCCGCTAGCCACCGGGCCGCACGTCGGCGCCTGCCCCCGCCCCCGCGCCCGCGTGTGGCCGAGCGTGGCTAGCTCACCCACGCCAGCCCGCCAACGCCGAGGAGCCGGCCCTGCCCCCGGTCGCGACCCATGGACCGCCCGCCCCGACGCCGCCCGTGCCCGACCCCGTTCCCGACTCTGGCGAGCTCGACCCCGACCCCGACGCCGCTTGGCCCTACCCCCGGCGCCCGTCAGGTATGCCCTCTCTCTTGTTGTTGTCATGGTAGTGATAGTTGTAGTAGTATTAGTTGTAGTAGTAGTGTTAGTGGTAGTAGTAGTAGAACTAGTGGTAGTAGTAGTAGAACTAGTGGTAGTAGTAGTAGTAGTAGTAGAACTAGTGGTAGTAGTAGTAGCAATAGTGGTAGTAGTAGTAGTAGCAATAGTGGTAGTAGTAGTAGAAGTAGTGGTACTACTTGGATATATTTTTCTGCATGTATTGATATCATGCTTGTCGGCCATCGTGCCGCTGTTTTTTGCAGGTTTTGGAAACCTCACCGTGCAGGGGAGGTTCTGCCGATTTTTTTTAAATGACAGTATTTTGTTCCATTTTTGTAGAGAAGAGCCCGTCGGAGCCAAGTCCGAGTTCCCGTCGCCGTGCCGGTCTGCCTGCACCGCGTCGCCTTGCCACTGCATTGACCCGCCATGGCCCCGCTAGCCTGACTCCGCCGCCACCCTAGGTATAACCCCTCTTTCCGTATCATGGTCGTAGATCGCGTAACCCAATTAGGCGTCTCCCGTTCGAAAGAGATATGGTTGGAGGTATGCAGATCTTTGCATTTCTATGACTGTATTTGTTTCGGATTGTCCACGTTTTTTGGACATCCCGCGGATGCGTAGATGGGTTAGTTTCCATGGTCTGCTCCGGTCCGAGACAGAGTTTCGACATCACCTCTCTGTTGTTCTCTGGATACGCACTCTTCTTTGGTAGGACGTGTATCTAGAGAACAGCAGGGAGGTGCTGCCGAAATTCTGTCTCGGACCAAAGTAGAGCATGGAAACTAACCTCATCTACGCATCCACGGGTGGGATTAGGACCTATCCTCACCTATTAGACAGTAGGAACACCATGTAGATGCAATTGATGGTTACATTACCCGCTGATACATATGTTAGAGGATGGATGATCGTCAGTGGATGTACACGGGCTGGAGAAGTCAGAGTGATTACACCACGGAATGGATGAACAAGATCGATGCTTTCTTGAATAGTGCATTTGGCAAGGCTGTTAAAGGACATTGCCTAGTTTCGTGTCCCTACAGCAAATGTGGAAGCAGGAGAAGGGTAAACAAGGTGGAAATGGGTAAACATCTTGTGAAGAATGGATTTATGCCGGACTACACCCGGTGGGTCCACCATGGTGAAGCCCATCGTATGAGAGAGGAGGTGGTGAGACCACGGGTGGAGGCTTTTGATGCTGATGCCAGGGTAGCAGACATGTTAGATGACTTTCATCAAGGACAGTTCGATGAGGGACGTGAGAAGGAGGAGATGGAGGCAGTCGCACAGGCGTTCTACGACATGATGGACTCAACAAAGAAAACCCTTCACGATCAGTCAATGGTGTCTAAACTGGATGCCATTGGACGCTTAATGGGGTTGAAGTCCGAGTTAAACTTGAGTCGACCTGGCTTCGATAAGATGTTGGCCGTGATTGGCACCCTACTTCCGGAGGGCCACATTCTGCAAAAGAGCATGTACGAGTCACAGAAACTCCTTCGTGCACTTAAGATGCCGTATGAGCAGATACATGCTTGTCCGAAGGGGTGCGTCCTATTTAGGAAAGAACACGAGCATGCAAAGTTCTGTCCAAAGTGTAAATCCTCCAGGTACCTAGAGGTAGACTCTGATGACGGCCAGAAGAGGCAACTTACAATCCCCGTGAAAATCCTACGGTACCTTCCGTTCCTACCGAGGATCCAACGGCTATACATGACCGAGGAATCCGCGAAACAGATGACATGGCACAAAAATGGCAAACGGTACAATCCTGACAAGATGGTACATCCATCCGATGGTGAAGCTTGGATCCACTTTAATGACAAACATCGTGACAAAGCAGATGAGGCTCGTAATGTACATGTCGTGCTAGCAACAGATAGGTTCAATCCTTATGGAATGATGGCTGCCCCATACACATGTTGGCCCATCTTCGTTATCCCCCTTAATGTCCCCCCAGTGTCTCCTTTCAACGACATAACGTATTCTTGTCGTTGATAATTCCTGGACACCCAGGGAGTAATATGGGTGTGTTCATGGAGCCCGTGTTTGATGAATTGGTCCATGCTTGGGACAAAGGGGTATGGACATGCGATCGAGCTACAAAGACAACCTTCAAAATGCACGTTTGGTACCACTACTCCCTGCATGACTTCCTAGCGTATGGGATATTCTGCGCCTGGTGTGTTCACGGGAAGTTCCCATGCCCAATATGCAAGGAAGGTGTGCGGTTCATTTGGTTGCAGAAGGGTGGCAAGTATTCGTCGTTTGACAGACATCGTCAATTCCTACCTCTTAACCATCCATTCAGACAAGACATCAAGAACTTTACGAAAGGTGTCAAAGTGACAAACCCTGCACCATGGATGATGACTGGTGCCGAGGTTCATGCTCAGATAGATGCTCTCGTGCCCAATGAAGAAGGTGGTTTTGTGGGATACGGTGAGCAACATATGTGGACTTATATCTCGGGCATGACGAGGCTCCCCTATTTCGATGACCTTCTTCTACCACATAACATTGATGTAATGCACACTGAAAAGAATGTCGCCGAGGCACTTTGGGCAACACTCATGGACACTGAAAAGTCTAAGGACAACCCTAAGGCTAGAGTGGACCTGTCAACATTGTGCGATAGAACAAATCAAGAGATGTAGCCTCCTAGTCGTGGCAAGACCTGGAGAAGGCCTAAGGCTGATTTCGTCTTTAAAAAGGACCAAAGGAGGGAAGTACTTGAATGGATCAAGACGCTAATGTTCCCTGATGGGTATGCAGTGAATCTAAAGAGGGGAGTGAACTTAGGCACTCTTTGAGTAAACAGGACGAAGAGTCATGACTACCACATATGGATTGACCGGCTTCTTCCGGCGATGGTTCGAGGCTATGTCCCGGAGCATGTCTGGCAAGTGCTGGCAGAGTTGAGCTACTTATTCGCCATGTTTGTGCCAAGGAGCTCTCTCGGACCGTCATTGATGACTTGGAAAAAGCGGCACCCGTGTTGCTCTGTAAGATGGAGAAGATCTTTCCACCCAGGTTCTTCTTGCTGATGTAGCATTTGATTGTGCACCTCCCGTATGAGGCACGGATTGGGGGGCCATGCTGAACTGTTGGTGCTATCCAATCGAGAGATGTCTGAAGACTCTTCGCAAAAAATGTAGAAATAAAGCCAAAATTGAGGCTTCCATTGCAGAGGCATACATTCTAGAGGAGGTGTCGAACTTCACAGAGAAATACTACACTGAGAAACTTCCTAGCGTTTATAATCCACCCCCTTGTTACAATGCTGGCGAAAATGAATCGAACCTCAGCCTTTTCCAGGGGCAACTCGGAAGCGCAAGTGCATCGACCACTAAGCATTTGAAAAATGAAGAGTGGCGCAGTATCATGCTATATGTGTTGACCAACCTTATCGAGGTGCAGCCGTTCATTGGGTAAGTTCTGAACGAACTTGTTTCATTTCACCGTATGTACTTGTTTCTTCGTCCAACCCCCTTGTTTCTCGTTGGTACAGGGAATTTCTTTGTCAATCCTGGCATGGATCAAGGCAACCTACCCCGCAAGAAAATGATACCCTTCTTTCAAGGGGTGCGGGACCAGGGAGCCCCGATTTCATTTGTTGGTTCAAACAGAAAGCCCAAACTGATGTGTCTATAAGTGATGAGCTGAGACAGGTTGCAAACGGCTGTGCCATTAGGGTCAAGTCATTTACCGATTATGACGTGAATGGATATCGTTTTCACACAGCAAGCTACAAGCAGAGTCGGCCCAATCGAAAAACCACAAACATCGGAGTTGTTACGCCCGGCACTGATGGACTCGACTATTATGGAAGAATTGAAGAAATCTACGAACTATCATTCTATGGTTCCAAACCTCTTACTCCTATCATATTCAAATGCCACTGGTTTCATCCTGGAGTAACGAGACGAACCCCTAAGCTTGGGCTAGTCGAGATTCGATAGGATTCCGTCTATCCAGGAAAAGATGTCTACATTGTGGCTCAACAGGCTGTCCAGGTTTATTATACGTCATACGCGTGCAAAGACGCCGAGCATCTTAAGGGTTGGTCTATTGTGCACAAGGTATCGCCACACGGTAAACTACCTGTCCCAAACGATGAAGATTACAACTTCAACCCAAACATATATGATGGAGAGTTCTATCAAGAAGAGGGACTACAAGGAAGGTTTGACATAGACTTAACCGAAGAGATAGGAATGGAAGTAGACAATGAAAGGGATGATGACGAGGACGCTGGAGACGAGGTGCGAAATCTGAAGGACATACAAATGCTTGAGCGATTACGTTTAGGCAATGACAATGAAGACAACATTCCTCCTTCGGATAGTGTTGATGAGTTGGACAATGTTGATAGTGATGACGAGACCTATGATCCAGCTAATCTCAATCATGAAGGTTATTTCTAATACATGTAATACTATGTTTTTTGTAATTATGTTTTGTTCATTTTTGCAAATATTTCTAATGCATGTATTACTATGTTTTTTGTAATTATGTTTTGTTCATTTTTGCACCTATTTCTAATTACGTCTTGTTTTTCTTTTTTGTTGCAGGTGATTGAACAAAGATGGCGCGAGACCGTCATAGGTCTGTGAACTCGATTTACCAAAGACCACGCCGGCTGCAGGAGGAGGCGGAGGGGGTGGCGGAGGGATCGGATAGGAGGAGGAGGAGGAGGAGGAGGACCGCCAGACGCAGGAGGGGGCTGTCTCCTCCCACGCCGCGTGAGGAGGAGCCGGAGGAGGAGGTGGCGCCCGTGGACGATCCGATGATGAGCTGTTTCGGCAGACGGACGAGTAGGAGGGGCCACATGAGGACGACGAGTTGGAGGCGGCAGGCACGGGTTCCGCTTCCTCCGACTCCTCTTCGAGTGTCTACTTGCGAGGTCCCGCGAGCTTCCCTCATATTCTGCTTCCTCACCAACGCCCAGTGATTCGCCCCGAAGGGCAAAAGTAAGTAACTTTATATGTTATCACCACTACTTCATATGATATGATGAAAAAAAACTAATAATTTTTCTTAATCACTTGAGCAGGAACTGGGTGGTTGTGTCGGGTGGTAGCGCATGGCGAGTCAACGGCATCCTGGGTCTTCTGTGCAGGCAACACTTCCCCGGCATTGTCACGCATGCATCGAAGACGGAGCCGGCCTACTCGTTTGACCACTACGCCGTCGCCACCGATGCGGAGTACCCCAACAAGGCGGCGCGGGTGAAGGCAGAGCTTTGGGTAAGTCTCCCTTGCACAACATTGCTCAATACGTTGCATTCATTGGACTTTTCTTGAAATAATGAATGGATACATCGCTTTTGTATGCAGACTTATTATAGATGCGAGGAGGGATTTGAGGCCAGGGCAGAGCAGGTGACTACCAAAGCCTGTAAAAAACTCATCTCCGACATGCATCATGAGGTGCGCATCCAGGCCATCGTAACCTACTACGGGTCAAAGCTTGGAGAGAGGAAAACCAAGAAAGACGCAAGAGAGATGCAGCTGACCCAGGAGCAGTACCTTGAGGTAAATGAAGAACATCAATATTGATTCGTTTTGAGATTAAGTTGGTTTAATTTGATCTTCTTATATGTCCAATACTTGATGACGTGTAGATGATTCCCTGGTGGTGCCAAGAGTATCCCGAGTGCTGGGCGATGATGGTGGAGAGGTGGTTTACAGAGGAGTACCTCAAGATGCACAGGGATGCTCGGGACCGTCGTTTGCAGATGCAAGGTCCAGCACACCATCAAGGCAGCCGCAGCCTCACCGGATACAAACAAGCATGGGTACTTGAATTCATTTATCTATTGTGACGCTCAGTTCTGCCTGATTTCTAATCATCGTGCTATCTTTTCTCGTAGTCGGCATCACATAGTGGCCAAGCTTGCTCGGAATTCCAGGCATGGTGTATGGCCCACAAGGGCAAGGCGACATCCGACGTCTCCTTCAACCTGGAGGACCCGCCCGAGGCATACATGAACCCGAGCGTCCACTCCCGCATCAGTGAGTACACTGAGGTGGCGAGGTCGCTCCATGGGTCAGACCATGATCCGAGCACCCAGGACTTCGATGGAGAGGCCGTCATGAGGGCGGGGCAAGGCAAGAAGCATGGGCGGTTCTGGCTTGGCGACGGCGTCATCGACACGGCCTCTACTCCCTCTCTCTCCCAGATCCGAGCACGGAGCACGAGCGAGAGCCCGGCCATTCGCACACGGCCGACCGCAGCACAGCACCGGGTCGACGCACTCGAGGTTATTTCTATTTTACTCGTCATACATTGATCTTTACACACCTTAATTAGCTTTGTATTACTGAAACATTGGAGTGAAATATTGCTGGCCCGGTTGGAACAAGAAATGAGGCAACGTCAGGAGCTGGAGGCCGGGCACCAGAGGATGGCGGCCCAGCTGGAGGCCAAGCGGGCCGAGCGGCAGGCCCAGGCGTAGAGGCTGACGGACATTACGGAGTTTCTACAAGGGCTTGGGCAACGTGTGGGCTTCTCTCTGCCAGCTGGGCTGTTGGTTCCACCTCTGCCTCCGCGTCCTGCAGCTCTAGCTACTCCCATGAGTATGAAAGTTTTTTTACTTTCGCTTGTGCTTTGCTTGTATGGCCTCTACCTTCCTAGATTAGCTATCCAAATAATCTTGTCTCACATGCAATCTTTTCTCCTTTGTGCAGTCTCCATCTGACGGTGGTTCGAATAATCCACCTCATGCACCTCCGAATGATGGAACTAGGCCTTCACCACAGTCCCAGTGGCCGAGATGAGTGCACGTTGTATTTTTTTTCATTTGTTGTTCACTTGGTGATGGACTTGTGATATACTTGTGATGCACTTGTGAACTTTGATGGATTTGTGGATTTATTTGGATGGACTTGAGCACTTATTATTATATATGTGATATATATTGTGATGGATGTGATATGTGCGGATGGATGTGTGGATGGATGAGATATATATGTGATGGATGGGATATATATGTGATGGATGAGATATATGATTGTATGAATTTATTTGTCATGATGGAATGTAAAAAAAATAAAAAATTACCGTTTTGGGTCACTTTGCCGAGGGTTGCACTCGGCAAAGGACCCCGTTGCCGAGTGCCATGGTCACAGCACTCGGCAAAGCTGGAAAAATGGGCGCTCGAAAAACCATTTTTCCAGCTTTGCCGAGTGCCATGACCATGGCACTCGCCAAAGAATTTTTTTTTTTAAAAAAATTCAAACTTTGCCGAGTGCCGGCCAGAGGACACTCGGCAAAGAATTTTTTAAAAAAAAATTCAAACTTTGCCGAGTGCCGGCAATAGGGCACTTGGCAAAGAATTTTTTAAAAAAAAATTCAAACTTTGCCGAGCGCCGGCCAGGGGGCACTCGGCAAAGAAATTTTTTTTAAAAAAAATAAAAAAAATCTTTGACGAGTGCCTGCAGGGTTGGCACTCGGCAAAGCCACCGTCAACGGGGCCGGCGCCGTGACGGTCGCTTTTCTTTGCCGAGTGCCCCCGGGCTCTCGGCAAAGCCTTTGCCGAGTGCCCGATAAAAGACACTCGGCAAAGAGGGCTTTGCCGATCAATTTTTTGCCGTGTGTTCTTTGCCGAGTACCGCACTCGGCAAAGGCTTTGCCGAGTGCAATTTGACTTTTGCCGAGTGCCTGCAAAGAACCTGAATCCAGTAGCGTAGCTTGGCCACGTACGCCAATCAACTCACGCTAACGGATCGGAGGAGGGCGTTTCAGGGTACGCGCGGCTTGTGCAGCCGCACCATGCATTGGTCCAGGCTAATCTTCTATACCTAAATACGAGATCCCTGTCACGATAGTATTTCTCGAGCTCCTCATGCTTCCACATCGTCAAAATATGTACAACCTTCAATCTTGCACTACGTGCATGCTCACCTCCCTCTAGGATCTTCTCCACTAAATGCATACAAAAACTGCTAGAAAGTGGAGGAATTTGAGCAATCATTCGGTTTTATGCTGAGCACGAAGCAGGATCAGGCAGGCGGATTTCTTAATTTTTTATTTGTTCTTTTCAGTTTTTCGTTGCATAATAGCGTTTTTTTTCCAGGTAGCACCAAGCACGAGCTTAATATTTTTCATCACAGCTTTTGTACCATTTGTTTAATTTGCTAACTGAGTTAGAAATCTTGGTTCAATTATTGTCTGTACTGATCAAGAGCAGCTTGCAGCTAATTAAGTGCCGAGCACGAAGCACGATCAGGTAGGCGGATTTCATAATTGTTTATTTGTTCTTTTCAATTGAATGTTATTTGCCGGCTTTGCATCAGGTAAATGGTTTCATCAATCTTTTAAGTTTCAAATTTTAATTAGTACGGATTAAATTGAACTTTTGCTTGCCCGAGCCCGTTGATTTCATTATCATTGGTACCGGACGATTTGTAGCTTAATTTATGCATCTTACTTTAAAAAATGATTTTCTCCTACTTAACATTACAGAAGTATCTCCGGCCTTTATAGTATTACAAAATTTCCGCAGCAACGCGCGGAGCGGTCAAGACCAATCATTCGAAGTTATCGACTGGATATACGGTGGGTGTCGGCATCACGAACTAACGGAGAATAATTAACTAATTAATGATACTGCATCCCTCGTCGTTGCATTGGCAGCTCGCTCTATAAATATACTTGCGGTATCCGCTGCAGATGAGCATCGTGTTCGCAGCAACGCACGGAGCCGATCGAGCGCACATTGCAGAAGCTAGCAAGCCTTTGCATCGCATTCCCGATCGCTCGATGCATGCTCCTTGGGAAACCAAACGTCCGATCGAGACGATGGGCGGTGTAGCTAAGATGACGGCTGCAGGGCTCTGCTGGTTACTGCTAGGCGTGGTGTTAGCCGTTGGAGTTGCTGCAGCTAGCCCGGAGACTCACTACGACTTCGTTGTAAGTTGATCGATACATCTCATTTCGACTTAATTATATTACCACTAGGTAGACTTACAACGGCTAATAATATATAATAATAACGGCGGCCGGCGTGTGATCAACTCTTTTTTTTTTGCAGATAAAGGAGACGAAGGTCACCCGGCTGTGCCACGAGAAGACCATCCTGGCCGTGAACGGGCAGTTCCCCGGGCCGACCATCTACGCGCGCAAGGGCGACGTGGTGGTGGTGAACGTGTGCAACCAGGGCAGCAAGAACATCACCGTCCACTGGCACGGCGTGGACCAGCCGCGGAACCCGTGGTCCGACGGGCCGGAGTACATCACGCAGTGCCCCATCCAGCCCGGCGCCAGCTTCACCTACCGCATCATCTTCACCGAGGAGGAGGGCACGCTGTGGTGGCATGCGCACAGCGACTACGACCGCGCCACCGTGCACGGCGCCATCGTCATCAGCCCCAAGGACGGCTCCGTCTACCCCTACCCCACGCCGCACGGGGAGGTGCCCATCATCCTCGGCGAGTGGTGGAACGCCGACGTGGAGCAAGTTCTCCTGGAGGCCCAGCGGACCGGCGGCGATGTCAACGTCTCCGACGCCAACACCATCAACGGCCAGCCCGGCGACTACGCCCCGTGCTCCAAGAACGACACCTTCAGAATGCCGGTGGAGCAGGGCAAGACGTACCTGCTCCGGATCATTAACGCGGGGCTCACCACCGACATGTTCTTCGCCGTCGCCGGGCACCGCCTCACGGTGGTCGGCACTGATGGCCGCTACCTCAAGCCGTTCACCGTCGACAACATCATGATCTCCTCCGGACAGACCATGAACGTGCTCCTCGAGGCCAACCGCGCCACCAACGGTTCAGGCGACAACAGCCGCTACTACATGGCTGCGAGCCCGTTCTTCACCAACGCAGGACTACTCCCGTACGACGAAAAAATCACCACGGCCATTCTGGAGTACACGGACGCGCCACCGTGCACGGGGCCACCAGACTCCCCCGACTTGCCGGGTGTCCACGATGTCACCGCGGCGACAGCGTACACAGCGCAGCTCCGGTCCCTGGTCACCAAGGAGCACCCGATCGATGTGCCAATGGTGGTCGACGAGCACATGCTCGTGACAATCTCCGCCGGCACCCTGCCCTGCGAGGCCAACAAGACGTGCGGCGGCCCATTAGGCGGCCGCGTCGCGGCAAGCCTGAACAGCATCAGTTTCGTGGCGCCGGCCGTCGACATCCTCGACGCGTACTACGACTCCATCAGCGGCGTGTATGAGCCGGACTTCCCCGACAGGCCGCCCTTGTTGTTCAACATCACCGCCTCCAAATCGCCGCAGGAGCTCCAGCTCATGAAGCAGGGCACCAAGGTGAAGGTGTTGGAGTACGGCACCGTGGTGGAGGTGGTGTTCCAGGACGCCCTCACCGCCGAGAGCCACCCCATGCACCTGCACGGCTTCAGCTTCTACGTGGTGGGCCGAGGGTTCGGTCAATTCGACAAGGACAAGGACCCGGCCACGTACAACCTGGTGGATCCGCCGTACCAGAACACCGTATCCGTGCCCCCTGGCGGCTGGGCTGCAATGCGCTTCCGTGCCGCAAATCCTGGTAAGAACTGCATTTGAATTAAATTTGGGCAACATGGCAACGATGAACTACAGTAATATATATGCGTTGTTATATGGATTTTTTTTCTTATATGTGTTGTGCTGTTATTTTTCTTGTTTATTAGGTGTGTGGTTTATGCATTGCCACTTCGATCGTCACATGGTGTGGGGCATGAACACTGTGTTCATTGTGAAAAATGGCAAAACCCCAGACGCTCAAATGATGGCACGTCCTCCTAACATGCCCAAGTGCTAGTAATAAGGAAACAAGGGCATGATCCATGCCTGCGCTTTGCATGCAAGACAATCAAGCAAAATATCTGATCTTACTAGATTGACAATTGGTTTAATTATTTGCGCCACAGATTTTAAGTAGTGTGGTTTCTTCAAATATTTTTTTATTTAGTATATATCGTTTTTTTTCTCTTTTTTCATTTGGTGGAACAGAAAAATATATTCGTTGTATTAATTGTTTGTACATGTTGATTTACTCCTATATTTGTATGTTACGGTGCATTCTGTATCCTGTGAAAATTCAATATACATACGTGCTTCGTATATTTATTTATTTATTTTTACCACAATAAGATCTTGATTATTTAGAGAAAATATGTTCGATAACAACACTGTTCAAATATCTTTTTACTTTTACATGATAGAATTAAAAACATCTGATCCCATCATTTACAAATTATTATAAGTACATAGTCACAGATAGTTTTTCCATTTATTATTATTATGTTACAATGGTCAATAGTTGCACCCATAGAAACAGTTTTGGATGTCTCCTCGAGCCAAATTTTAAGAATACTTATTATATTACGATAATTCAATAAGTGTCCATTGAGAAGGTGGCCATGCACTACACCCCCTTAATTAGCTACTTAATGTTTCAATTGCTAGTTAATGGTCTTATTTGTATTCAGGAATTCGTCTCTAATAGCGTCTTATATAAATAAAATTTGGCTTTTTATTATTTTATCCATACTTTTGTTCCTTTTATTTATTATTTCCTAACAAACATCTAGTTCATCGTCACAATACACTCTCTAATTAATTTGTCAAATGTAATTAGTGTTTTCTTGTTTGCTCAATTGTCACAGTACACTCTCTATATTGCCCGTGCTAACGCTACGGGAAACAATACTTACACAATTGATTTGGTGATTAAAACTATAAAGAGAAATTTACGCTTCCATTAATAAGAAGTGTGCTCTTCGAGCTTGGTACATTTGATAAGGGTACTAAGGGGGTCCCTAGACATAATAATTACCTCAAGTACCCATATAAATTTTCTAACAGCATCTGCTATGCCCTATAATCATCCAGCAGCCTCCCGAGGCATTTGCGTTGTAGCCAACACCTATTGGTCGCCAAAATTATATCAGTAAATGCATGCTTTAATCAGATAAAGAAATTTAACCAAGCTCCAAGATAGGAAACATGAGAAGAATATTTGCAAGCTCTTGACTAAACCTATCAAATTTGAGGTAACTTACCTCAACAGATCCATCAGTGAAGATAGAGATCAAAAAGAATAAAATTTCAAGTTTTCTAGGCTGATGTCTAAATGAACAAGTAGCAGACTTGCTTTTGTTCATAATCCTTCAGCTACTCTTATATGTCCCCTGTTTTTTCAATGGCCCCTGCACCAGAAGTTTAGTGAAGTTCAAAGAAATAGTAATATCATGTTGCATTCTAGAGTAAAATGAAATTATTTTGAAAACCAAAACTCAACCAACCTCTTTGAATTCCAAAAAAAACTTTCAGAAGGCACCAAATTTCACGAGTAAACCCAGGTAAATCTAAAGAAGAATGAACACTGAGAAAGTAATAGCAACACATATGCTTCATCTACAGGAAAAGGATAATAGGACCATTTACAAAAACTATTTGATCTTTTTCTCCAAAGCTAACTGCTTTCTGAAAAATGCTAAAATAGTTTTAACACACAATTTATCAATAAAAATTATCGCCAAAGATAATACTACTTTCCTTGACAAGCAAAAGGATATATCTTTTTTTATGACTAAACATTAGTTTGTATTGCAAATTCGTATGGGTAAAAATTATAGTTCTAACTTTGTTGCTATAATACCCCCTACTTAATTTAGATTCGAGCTTGAAGGTTGTTCTTACCTAGGTGACTTCAGTTAGAAGTTTCTAGAGAAATTATCATCACTTCCAGGGCTTCACGTTCTGTTTATACCGGCATATATAAACACTAATGAATTTTGGAAACACAATATCAGCATTCAGCCCTATCAAAATAAACAATGTAAAGTATACGCTAAAGCATAGATGCAAGAGCTAACAATCTAGTTGTACAGAAACTACAACTTACTTCTTTACCAATTTTCTCGATCTCTGATTTGTAATAGTCAAGGTAGGGAGAAGATATAGAGCTTAAAACAGCACCATTAGTACCAAGAATTTGCAGAAAGAACAAGTATGCCAGTTTACTCCATTGAATTGAACTAAAATATTACCAATCAAAGCAAGCTTTAGACCATATCTTGTATGCTTGGCACAAGAATTCCAGGTGTATCAAGCACATAAATACAGGGATGAGCTGTAATCTGCACATGACAAATATGGTTAGTTTATTCAACAAATAGGCATCTGCATGAGTATTCAATTCTAAAAAATCAACTACAGGCAAGCACGAGACCAAATTCTACATCTCGTACCTCCAAGATGCACACAGCATTGGACCTAGGCCTTTTCTCGGCAGAATACCATCGAACACTTAACAAGCACATATTAGAATACACTGGTGCTGCAGATCCAGCACAGGACCAATGGATTCAACCATAGCAAGAAGGGGAGGAGGAGGAGGAGAAGGGAAGGAGGATGAGAGATGCACACGCCTGCCTGTTGGTGCCAGTGAAGAGCTGCGTGACTGTGCTTGATCTGCGGAGCCGCGTCACGTTGGAGTGCAGGGGTGGACTGCGGATGGAGTTGAACCGCCGCCATGGTCCGTCGTGCGCGTGGGCCTGGCCATGTCACCGCCGCCAGGGTCCGCCGTGGGCGCAGGCCACCGTGGGCATAGGCCTGGCCACGGCGCCGCCGGGGGCTCAGGCCTTGGATCACCACCGCCACGACCACCATTCCTGCGGGCAGATTTACCTGGCCGACGATGTCCCGAACCTGACGCTGGGGAGCGCAGAAGCTTCGCCACGGCAGGCCCCGTCCAGCTTCGTGCCTCGCCTGGCAGCGGCACCCAGGCCACCGCGCACCCCGCGGCGGCCTCGCCTAGCGCAGAGACGGCCCGCCCCTTGCCGCCGCTTCCCTGTCGCGGCGCCGGCGATCGGATCAGTTTCTCTCCACACACTCGAGTGAAGAATAGACGGAAAAAGAGAATTTGAGCATCCAACCATGGCTGCTAGGCGCGGGCGTGGGAGATCCGCGGGAGGGCAGACACACTAAACATGGGCCATCAGATTTGGATGAGTAATGAGAGAGAATGGCTAAGAGATAATCTGGTGCATCCGTTTTGATGGTGTTATATTTTCTGGGTGCATTCATGGATGTAGATGTAGCATAGGTCATGACTGTGGAGTAGGCATTTGTTGTGTGGCGTTAGATTTATTCTAACTTGTGTATTATAGGATAGGGTAGATTACGATAATTCAATAAGTGTCCATTGAGAAGGTGGCCATGCACTACACCCCCTTAATTAGCTACTTAATGTTTCAATTGCTAGTTAATGGTCTTATTTGTATTCAGGAATTCGTCTCTAATAGCGTCTTATATAAATAAAATTTGGCTTTTTATCATTTTATCCATACTTTTGTTCCTTTTATTTATTATTTCCTAACAAACATCTAGTTCGTCGTCACAGTACACTCTCTAATTAATTTGTCAAATGTAATTAGTGTTTTCTTGTTTGCTAAATTGAACTCTAATAACATTCATATTATTTAGAATTAGTCTTCGTGTTATCTTTCTTATCTTCATTCTTTGTTCATGTTATTATTGTGATTCTTTTTTTTGTCTAAGAGTTAGATTGATCAGGTGAACGATAAAGACCTAGGGCTAATTATTTTATTTCTTTTTTCTCTAAAATATTTAGTGCACTTTTTATTTTTTAGATTTCTTTTGCATCGTAACACAACCATATATTTGGTTGTTATGTATACTCAGTAGTGGCTAAACCAACGCTTAGCGACCCCGGGCAGCCACCGGGCTCATGAGCGAAGTGCAAAGGGATTTTTTATTTGTATAAAAGAGAAACACTATAAAATAAATATTTCTGCATAATAAGAAACATACAGGCATGTAAAAAGTTTTAGCTCCACCAGTATATATATTATGGCCATGTATGTATCTCCTCGGACATGATCGTTGGTTATCGCTTTGAACGGCCCCTATGTTCAAATCCTGGCTCGGCCCCTATCTATCAATAAGTATTATATGATGCTCCAACAGTATATATATATTATGGCCATGTATGTATCTCCTCTGACATGATCATTGGTTATCGGTTTGAACGGCCCCCTATCTCTTGTGCTCCAGAGTGTCCTCAAGTTTGAATACCTTGCAATCGAGATAGTCAATGTGAAACCCAAAGTCTCCAACCTTATCCCTCAGGTCTATGATCTCTTTCTTCATCTTCTCCTCACACTCCTTATACACCGCAAGTGCATGATTCATATCTAATGTTATCCTCCATCCTATTGGTAGACCTGGACTTCCAAGCTAGGTGCAGGGCAGTCGCTACTGTGGTAGTTGCAGTGGCTGCGTGGTTTTTTCATGTGGTTTAAGAAGAGCTGAAGATGCCCGCTCAGTGACCTATGGACCTATGGCAGAGAGGGACCAACAGAGGATGAATAACCTAAAATACATATATGAATCTGATGATGTTCATTGTGTAAACCTTCTTAGGATGAAGAGGGAACCTTTTTTCCAACTGTGTGACCTATTTCGTAGTAGAGAATTGGTCACTAACGGCATACATGCATCTGTTGAAGAACAAGTTGTAATGTTCTTGCATGTTGTTGGTCACAATGAGAGGTTTAGAGTTGTTGACCTCACATTTAGGAGATCAGCAGAGACTATATTCACTACGCCAGATTTGCACATTACTGTCAGCATCATCACTGTCGGATTTGTGAGAACCGGCTGTGATGTACCTTCACTGCCGGTTATGAGCTTGAAAATGAAAAAATGATTGGGGTTTGGCTAAAACCGGCAGCGAAGGACCACATCACTGCCGGTTTGTGGCTTGAACTGGCAGTGTTTTGGCGGGCACTCATCACTGCCGGTTTAAGCCAAGAGCCGACAGTGATTGGGCTTTATCACTGTCGGTAGCTAAGAACCGACGGTGATAAGCCTACAACACAAAAAGCCTGCAGCCGTCCTCTCCTTCCTCCTCTCTTCCACCCCGAGAACAGAGGCGCGCGTTTGGACCCTTCCCTCCATTGTTGCGGCTGCTCTTCACCATGAAGCTAGTGCTTGGATTTTTGAAGAATGGCTTGATCTTTTTGCTTTAAGGTTAGTAACAAACATCCACTCCTTAGATTTTGTTGCTTAATTAGCTTTGTTTTGATGGCTACATTGCTTGATTCTCATTCTAGTTCTACTTTCTCCATTCTAGAGAGCACTTTTCCAATTGGACATTTGTGCAAGGCTCAAATTGTGGTGAATCCATCATCCAAAAGGTTGGTGTCTATGAACACATTTAAATTCCAAGCTAATGATTCCATGGTGGTCAAGATCATCATTGTTAGTATGTGATGCTATAATTAGTTCTTAGAAGTAGAGTAGAATAGTTGTTCTTCAATATTGTGCAATAATTGTTTTTTACTACGATTTTCAATTTACAGGGCCGGGGCTACCAATTTCAATTTTCCAATAATTAGTGTACAATAATGTTTTCCAAAAATGGTACTTTCGAGCTACAATTGTTGTTCATGAAGCTCGATTTCTTATTAATTCTTTGTAATTACTGTCTCAATATTTTTTTGTGCAGAGATGGATCGAGAATGGATGCATCTGTCCCGAACGGACAAGCGGTACATGCATGGCGTCAGCCAGTTTATCATCGATGCCAAAGCCCATGCTGGGAATGCGAACCCTGTCTTCTGCCCATGCAAAGATTGCAAGAATCATAGGAACTTTCATCAAATTGAGTCTATACGATCGCACTTGATTACCAGGGGGTTCATGCCAAACTATACGATATGGACTATTCGTGGCAAGGTTGGTGTGAATGTTCTGCAGGAAAACGATGATGATGTGGACATGCCTGACGTAGCCATCCACGATGCTGACGAGGAACCCAGTGTCAAGACGGAACCTATGGCCATAGTTAATAATGTGTTTAGGAACACGCTAGCTGACAACACCGAGGATAACAATGGCATTTCTTAGCTGCTATGTAATGTAGAGACTGGATGTCTTTGTGAAAGACAGCTGAGAAAGCTAGAGAAAATGAGACAAGATGGCAAAACACCATTCTATAGGAATTGTCCAATGAGCAAACTGGAAGCCGACATCATGCTGTTAGAGTTCAAATCGACAAACGGATTGAGCGATAAAGGCTTCGATCAGTTGTTAGGTATAACAAGGAAAATGCTCCTAGAAAAAAATGAGTTGCCAGAAAAGACATACTTGGCCAAGCAAATGATCTGCCCCATCGGCCCTCGAGGTTGAAAAAATCCACGCGTGTTCCAATGATTGCATATTGTACCATGGAAAAATACAAAGACTTGGACAAGTGCCCTAAGTGTGAAGCTATGATACAAGGAAGGGCCGTCAAATGAGGGTACCAAGACCAGAGGAGGTCCCGTAAAGGTCGTTTGGTATTTTCCTATAGCTCCCCGGGTGCATAGGCTGTTTGCATGTGCAAAGTCAGCCAAGCTGTTGCGCTGGCATGGCGAAGAGCGTAAGAAAGATACAATAATGAGGCACCCCGCCGATGGGCATGACTGGAGGACTGTCAATACTATGTTCTATAAGGACATCAGTGGAGAGGTAAGGCACCTTTGGTTTGCTTTGAGCATAGATGGGATGAATCCTTTCGACCAGGTTAGAAGCAATCATAGCACCTGGCCAGTGACGCTCTGTATATACAACTTTCCACCTTGGGTCTGTATGAAGCGGTCGTACATCCAGATGCCACTACTGATTCAAGGGCCAAGACAACCTGGGAATGACATCGATGTGTTTCTAGAACCAGTGATCGATGAACTAGTGGAGATGTTTGAAAGGGTGTGCCGGATGTTTGGGACGAGTACAAAAAGGAACATGTCACGATCAAGGGAGTACTTATCGCTACAATCACCGACCTGCCAGGTCGAGGTTCGTTGTCCGAAGAGAAGACAAAAGGCTATACTGGATGTGTCGAGTGCTTGGACGACACCGATACGGTAAATCTACCAAATAACTCAAAGATAGTTTATATGGGACACCGTAGGTTCCTACCTAAGGATCACCCTTACCGCACAAACAGAAAAGATTTCAATGGTACTATTGAGAAACGCTTAGCTCCAAAATATCGAGACGGGCCTGCGATACTTTGAGAACCCAACAAACTGGAGGTTGTCCTTGGGAAGGGGGACAATGTACTAGCAGCGTGTCGACAGAATATCATCGGTAGTCCACCGAGGGGTATCCCGCGATGGTACATTTGTCGGTGGAGGTGCGCATAATCAGGAACCAGATGGTGACACAAGGCGCAGAGACAGCGATTTAGATAGGTTCGGGCCATCTGATCGACATAATACCCTACGTCCTGTGTCTTTGATGTATTGTATTGAGATGTAGTAGATAGATCTTGATGGATCTCTCTGCCGTTGTCTTCTAGGGGACCCCTACCTCTCCTTATATACTCTAGAGGGGTAGGGTTACAAGGAAAGTAGCCTATTTGGTACTATATAATATCTTGCGGTGCACGCCGAGCAGCGCCATGCACGCCTTGATCATGTGGGCTGGGCCACCTCTGATGGTGCGGCCCATGTCTTGTCTTGTGGATACCGGGGGCCATACCCCCACAATTAGTCCCCGAGCCTGACAGTAGGTGATGTAGTCACGTGGTGCTAGGGTCAGAAAGTAGAAGACCAGCCGAGCAGGCAGCCAGTCCCCAGGCATAGCCTCGAGATGAGAAAAGCGCACATTCACCGCAAGGTGAAGTGTGCCCACTTAGTCCCCGAGCCTGCTAGAAGATGAAGAATGAATCTTGTAGCAGGGTCAAAGGAAAAGAAGTCTAAAAGCTTGCCGACATCGTCTGACATGCGCGTATCAAGACCCCAGATGTGCTGCCCAAGATCAGCACCCTGACCCGAACAACATGGAGCAGCTTGATAGCACACCGATGAGACGTAGCAAGATTCGAGTAGCAAGGGAGTCCCCGGTGTAGCTGGCGACGTCCGAGCACCGAGGAGTCCCCGACGTAGCTAGAGATGTCCGAACACCGAGGAGCGAGGAGTCCCCGATGTCGCTGGCGATGTCGACCACCAAGGAGAGAGGAGTCCCCAGTGTCGCTGGCGATGTTCGTGCTCCGAGGAGCGAGGAGTCCCCGACGTCACTGGCGATGTCGACCACCGAGGAGCGAGGAGTCCCTGGCGTCGCTAGCGATGTCCGAGCACCGAGGAGCGAGGAGTCCCTAGCGTAGCTGGTGATGTCCGAGCATCGTGGAGCGAGGAGTCCCCAGCATCGCTGGCGATGTCCGAGCACCGAGGAGCAAGGAGTCCCAGCATCGCTGGCGATGTCCGAGCACCGAGGAGCGAGGAGTTCCTGATGTCGCTGGTGATGTCCGAGCACCGAGGAGCGAGGAGTCCCCGGCGTAGCTAGAGATTCTCGAGCACCGAGGAGCAAGGAGTCCCTGGCGTCACTGATGATGTCCGAGCACCGAGGAGCGAGGAGTCCCCAGCGTCGCTGGCGATTCCCGAGCACCGAGGAGCGAGGAGTTCCCGGCATTGCTGACGATGTCCAAGCACCGAGGAACGAGGAGTCCCCGGCATCGCTGGTGATGTCCGAGCACCGAAGAGTGAGGAGTCCCCAGCGTCGCTGGCGATGTCCGAGCACCAAGGAGCGAGGAGCCCTCGGTGTAGCTGGCGATGTCCGAGCACTGAAGAGTGAGGAGTCCCCGGCGTCGCTGGCGATGTCCAAGCACCGAGGAGTCCCCGGCATAGCTGGCGACGTCCGTGCGGTGAAGTGTGCCCACTTAGTCCTCGAGCACGAAGAATCCGAGCACCGAGGAGTAACCGGCGTAGCTGGCGATGAAGCACGAGCGAAAAACAGTCTGGTCAACTGGTCGGTGGTGAATTGAGCATTGAGTAGAAGCTATCATATGATATTGCCTGATTTTGGAGGGGGTCCCTACCCGCCTTATATAGTCCAGGGGGCAGGGTTACAAGTAAAGATGGCAACGGGGACCCGATCCCTGATTCCCCATGGGGAATTCTTCCATTAGGGGATGGGGATGGTGGAGAATTGATCCCCACGGGGATGGAATTGGTAGAATTGTTGTCCCCGTCGGGGATGGCGGGGACGGGGATGGTACCCTGGTCCCCGACCCCGATCCCAGCATCCCCACCCCGTGAAGCAGCACCATCGAATCGTAGTAGCCAGGGGCGCAAGGCCCATGTAAGAAAAGGCCCATTAGCCCCGAAGTATATATATACGCAAGACTATGTTGCTAGATTGATTAGACTAATGAGTATCACATAATTTATGAATCTGTGATCTTTTATGAATCTATGAACCTTGCTGCTAGATTTATGCATGTGTGAATCTGTCAACCTTGCAAGATTTATGCCTGTGTATGTTGTTGTATCAGGGACGGGGATCCCCGCGGGGACGAAATCCCCGCCGGGGATCGGGGATGGGGAAGGAAGGCTCCCTGTGGTTGTTCATGGGGACGGGGCTGGGGAAAATTCCCCCCCACGGGGATGGGGATGGTGGCTTATCCTCCGACAGGGAATTCCCCGTTGCCATCTTTAGTTACAAGTCGGTTAGATCTGAGAGATAACCGGAAAGTAATAACAGATTACAAAAATCATGGGATCATATGTATCCTAACAGATCTCGTAGTATCCTAAGGATATCTTCCCCATGTCTTGCGGGAGGCGCCGAGCAGAGTCGTGCCTCGCAAGGCTTCGTCACTGGGCTAGGCCGCCCCTAGGGGCGTAGCCCATGTGGTTTGTCGTGAGTATCCGGGGTCGTACCCCCCCACACAGCGCCTGATGGGAGCGTTTGGAAGAAAAAATCAGTTTTCTAGAAACTACCTTACTGGCCATTTCTGAGTATACGCCACTGTCTTGATCCCATGCACATGACTAAAAATGTGTGCGCTAACACTCTTAACACCTTGATGGACACCGAGGGGACATCGAAGGATTCACTAGCCACACGCCTAGACATGCAACACATGGGAATCAGGAAGGAGCTACATCCTGTGGAGCTAGAGAATGGCCAGTTCGAACTTCCGGTTGCGTCATGGACATTGAAGAAGGAAGAAAAGCGTGCGCTTATTTCTTTCTTCATTGAACTCAAAGTCCCAATGGGCTACTATGCGAACCCGAAGAGGCTAGTGAACATGAGAGAACTCAAGTTCAACTATGGCCCTATGAAGGCCCATGACTGTCATGTCATTATGACTCAGCTACTCCCTATTGCCCTACGTGGTATCCTCCCCCCAAAGGTTCGCGCCCCCAATCATAAAGCTTTGCTTGTTCTTCAACACGATCTCAAAAAAGGTCATTGATGTGTCCACGCTAGAGCAGCTGCAGCGGGACATAGCCAAAACTCTCGTTAGGCTTGAGATGCATTTCCCGCCGACTTACTTTGATATCTCATTGCATCTGCTCATTCATCTTCTTGACCAAATTAGAGCCCTTGGCCCAATGTACCTGCATCAGATGTTCCCTTTCAAAAGATTGATGAAAGTTTTCAGGAGGTATGTTAGGAACAGATTTGGGCCAGAAGGGGGCATGGTTGAAGGATGGTCAACGGAGGAGGCCATTGAGTTCTGCACATATTATCTGGACATCAAAAGGGTCAGAGTTCCAGAATCTCATCACGAGGAAAGACTACGTGGCAAAGAAACGATCAGGGAGAAATCTGTTACAGTAGACGACCCTGTTTATTTCAGACAGGCACAGTTCGCTGTTCTCTAGCAAGCCAAGGGTGTGATGCCATACATTGACGAGCATAGGCAATCGCTACAAACTCTATATCTGAGCAGGTCATAGGCTTGGCTGGATAAAAACATAAGGAGGAATTTGTCAGCTGGTTGCGACGTCGCTAGCTTGGAATAAAGTTAGGTAATCAACTAGATGCCTTAGCCAAGGGGCCTTCGAGTACATATCTTAAGTACCAAGGGTATGAAATCAATGGATTCACATTTTACACAAAAAAGCAAGATGGAAAGAGCACATACCAAAATTGTGATGTTTGTTTTGATGCTCACGATGAAAACGGCAACGTGCAGGCGACATACTATGGTTTCATAGTGGAGATATGGGAGCTAGCCTAAGGTCCATTGAAGGCAGCTCTTTTTCGCTGTTAGTGGGTCCAGCTCGAGGAAATCAACAGTGACAGCGAAGGGTTCACTACCGTTGATCTCACTTAGACCGCATATAGAGACGACCCCTTCGTCCTTGCAAGAGATGTTATGCAAGTCTTCTATTCAAAGGACAACAAGACAAAAGGAAGGCTAAAAGTAATCCTACAAGGGAAAAGGAAGATTGTCGGTGTCGATGGAGTGACGGACGAAGAAGACTACAGGGGCTATCAGGAAATGCATCCATTCGGGGCGAACGTACCCCTACCTTTCCTTCAAGAGGGTGACGAACCTGCTTATGTAAGAATTGATCACAATGAGACCCTCATTGTTGATGCACCTAAAGATAGTTAGATTATTGTTAACTATATAATCATTATGCAGACGTTGTATCAGTAATTCGCACTAAATATTTAATTTATATTTTGTGCGCATCTCTACAATTTAATTATTGACTATGTAATCAAATATTAAGATGATGTTCACAAACACTATTATTTGATAATTATAGACCATTAATTAATTATCATAGAATTAAAGAATCAAGACACAAATTTTTGTGTTATTTTAGAATATAAACTAACTGCATTATTTCTATTAATAAATAAATAAAGAAAATCAAACTAACCGAACTCCCTATCCTAGCTCAACGGTTAAAGCCGCGCACTCTGTACTCTGAGACCTACGCTCGAATCCTAGGCAGGCCAAACTTTTTTGATTTTGCATTTATTATTTAGTAGTGCATTACGATGGGATAAAAGAAAAAAAACCATTCTAACCGAACTCCCTATCCTAACTCAGCGGTTAAGGCCACGCACTCTCGACCTCGCGACCCGCGCTCGAATCTAAGGTGGGCCAAACTTTTTTATATTTTTTACAAAAAGGCTGCAATGGCAGGCTCCAAACCGATAGTGTTTTTTTATATTTTTTTACTAAAAGATGGCGGCAGGGCCCTTCACTGCCGGTTTTGGTTTTAAAACCGGCAGTGATAGCTTCAATCATAGTCGGTTGCTCAAACCGACACAGAAGGCCTAATTCACTGTCGGTTTGTAAACTAAAACCGACAGTGATGTGTAGATGCTCCTCACATGTCAACAGTGCTCTCATGACCACAATAGTTGGAACACTGCTCCCACCTACCCCGACAACTTTAGTTCAGAAATAAAATATATCATGACTGCTAGCCTCTATAAAATGGCCCTCGGCTAGGAGCTAGCCTCTCCATGCATGTTGGTTTCAGCCAGGCCTTATCAGCCATGATACAATGTTTTCCTCTCACAACAAACCACATATATCATTATGCATTGTAGTCCACCAAAATGGTGCACACATGAGGGGCTAGAAGAATGCTACTGAAGATAGAGCAGCGCCGAAGATTAGAGATGCCACGAGGTTCACAGAGCCATCCACTGTGGTGTGCTCTAGACTGTATGTCCATAGAGACCTGGTGTGCTCTCGGCAATTTCCTGTCCCAGAGCAGCATTGGTTCATCGGTGCGGTGCCGAGCTGAATCTGATGTGCTCTGGACTGTACCGAGAAAAAGGCCATGTACAGCAGAGGCATGGATTCATCGATGTCACCTTATCATCTCCAACCAGTATAGCTCATAGACCACCTCGGTGTTGTTGTTTGACCCTAGTTGGTGCTAGAAGAATGCTACTAAGGTGGTTAAATTATAATGTGTTCATACACATTGATAGTAACATTGACCAGTACGCAAATAGGTCTTTGTTATCGTATATGGAATTTTAATGTAAGGTCTTTGTTATCGTATATGTAACTTATTTCTATTTTTTTTGTAATTTTTTGATGTATTTCATTACTATCTAAATAAATATATCGTTGTTGTTAAAACTTTCCCACTGTAGTGTCTAAATAAATATATCCTTTACATATATGCACCTTCACTGTCGGTTCTATTTAGAAACCGGCAGTAATAGTAACTTTCACTGTCGGTTGTATTTAAAAACCGGTAGTGATGTCCATGCCCCCTATATAAAACAAACTGCCGACCACATACATCTATCCCACCCACCCACGAACTCTCTCAGTCTCATCTCTCACGTTTCACTCTCACTTCTCAAGACATCCACTCTCTCTCTACGTGATTTGGTCATGGCTCCTGCATTTTTCAATGGTATTGATATGTTGTCTTCTCCAATATTCTATCTATATTCATTTGATCTATATTTATATTCATGTTTCTTTGCACTCTATATTTATATATATTCTTATTCCTTGCATTCGATCTATATTTAATTATGTTGCCACATTTTACTTGGAAGAATTTTTTGTGCATATATTTTGTGTTCATATTTTTTTTGCATTTTATCGATCAGGTGGTATGAACAACGGACCTCCCCCACCACAAGAACCAGGTTTCCACCCTAGCGATGAGCCATTCGCTCCTAATGTGGCCATTCCACGGTTCCCTGTTCTAGCTATTGTATGAAATATTTTCCAGCATCTTTTGTTTTTTGATGCTAACAAATAAGTGTAATTAGTTTAATATCATTGTTGCATGCATATATGTCGCAGACTATATCCCCAATAGATTGGCTGCGAACAACACTTAGCTGGTTCTTTATCTCGGACATCGTCGAGAACACGGCATCTAATGCAAGTGGTCGGCTATGGACGTGTGAACTCAGTTTTTCCATCCCTGTGAGGGGTTCAAATCATCGGAACCATATCCATGGGACGGGAATACAGAGACCGGACGTGATAAGCGCCTAATTAAGTGTCATGCACATCTGTTTAGAGGCACTTCGACATATTTGCTATGATGTGCCTGATTTCTCGCACTTCAAGGCACTTGCTTTGAATGCTGGTGATATCCCCATCCCGCAAGCAAGCGAATGGTTTCCGAGCTACAACCACGCGGACGTGGTAAAATGGTCACTTATACCTGAGTCGTGGTTATTTGTTATTTATTATTGTAATAACATTCTCTAATTTTTTTCTTTTTCTCCACGTGCAGATTGCGCTCTAGGACCTTACCTGTGCTGCATGTGGCTTGTGGGCCGTTCTAGACCAAGCTACGGAGCAACTCGGGTACGATTGGGACTTCTACAATGGAAACCTCGGCCAGCTCACTATAGAAGGATTACTAACAGGGGCAATGGTCGTTCAGTAGGTTACATCTATGGCCGACCATTCTTTCAGTATTGTGATGCACGAGAGAGTGCACTCATACGGGTATTGGACTTCATCGATACAAGCGGATACATAATCCGTGACATCAATTACCATATATGGCTACAGAGGCATGTTACTGTACGTGGCCCGATCGATCCCGGCAGTGATTCTGATAGTAATTAATATTTATTTAGCTAGGTTTTCAAGGTCGTAGTTTAATTGTGTTCTAATTTTAATATGTACGGCTTTGTGTGTTTAATTATTGTCATGCATGTAATTCGTTGTAACATTTGTTAGGCAACTAGAAATATACATTCCGGTGTTGTATTGGTCTCAAAATTATTCTCAGGCTTGCGCGTGACACGTGTGAAGGAAACACCAAGTTTGGGATTTTCCGGAGATGGTTTGCTACTTTCTGAGGTTTAATTGAATTTCCACGCGACGGCACCGTTTAATTATAGGTTGAACTGAGTCTACCCACAAAAAGATCCGGAATGGTGCCAAAGTTTTACACAACCTCTAATGTGCCCTAGGGATAAGAATTTTGTGAAGGTGGATGAAAAAAATCCATTGGGTCTAAGATGAAATTCATCCTCGTTTGTCTCATTCGACACACAGAAAAATATAATAAATAAAAAAAGATCAGAAAAACCTCAGATCCTGTTTGGGGTCTTAATTTGGGTGTACATGCTTATCAAAAAAAATTCAAGCCATTTCAACATAGGCAGAGTATACATGCTTCACAGAGGTACATGTGCCATTTCATCGAACCAAGACTATACACATAGGTTATCAAGGTTTTTGTGGTTCATAGTCATTTCGGTGTCGTATTGGTCTCAAACTTTTTCTTAGGCTTGCACGTGCCACATGTGAAGGAAACACCAAGTTTGGGATTTTCCGGAGATGGTTTGCTACTTTCTGAGGTTTAATTGAATTTCCGCGCGACGACACCGATTAATTATAGGTTGAACTGAGTCTACCCACGAAAAGATCCGGAATGGTGCCAAACTTTTACACAGTCTCTAATGTGCCCTAGGGATAAGAATTTTGTGGAGGTGGATAAAAAAATATATTGGGTCCAAGATGAAATTCACCCTCTTTTGTCTCATTCAGCACACAGAAAAATACAATAAATAAAAAAACTAATAAAAAAACCTAAGATCCTGTGTGGGGTCTTAATTTGGGTGTACATGCTTGCCAAAAAAATTTCAAGTCATTTCGACATAGGCGGAGTATACATGCTTCACAGAGGTACATGCGCCTTTTATCGAACCATGACTATACACATAGGTTATCAAGATTTCTGTGGTTCATACGCATTCCAGTGTCATATTGGTCTCAAACTTTTTCTTAGGCTTGCACATGCCACGTGTGAAGGAAACACCTAGTTTACGATTTTCTGAAGATGATTTGCTACTTTCTAAGGTTTAATTGAATTTCTGTGTAACGACACCGATTAATTATAGGTTGAACTGAGTCTACCCACGAAAAGATTCGGAATGGTGCCAAACTTTTACACAGGCTCTAATGTACCCTAGGGATAAGAATTTTGTGGAGGTGGATGAAAAAATCTATTGGATCCAAGATGAAATTCACCCTCTTTTGTCTCATTCAACACACAGAAAAATATAATAAATAAAAAAACTGATCAGAAAAACCTAAGATCCTGTGTGCGGTCTTAATTTGGGTGTACAAGCTTGCAAAAAAAATTTCAAGCCATTTTGACATAAGAATACAGATGCTTCTATTTATTCAGTATATAAAAGAATTTTTTTAATATATATAAACATCACTGTCGGTTTCAAAAAACCGGCATTGATGAGAATAAACCGACAGTGATACTAGTTATCACTGTCGGTTTATTTTTGAAAACCAACAGTGATATATAAAAAATTAAAAAAATTATGCCAGCCCTCTGATTCGAGTGCGGGTCTCGGGCTGCAGAGTTCAGAGACTTAACCGCTGCGCTAGTATAAGATGTGTGTTGAGGGTTATTTATTTTTCCTTTTGACCTTTAGGCCGCCTGGGACTCGAACACGGGTCTCGGAGGCTAAGTTGAGGGGTCTTAACTGTTGCGCCAGTAGGAGTTCGAAAGAAAATGAAAACTTATCCTACTTAACACCTAAGTTAAACCTAACTGCTAACAACATCACTGCCGGTTTGGGGAACGAACCGGCAGTGATGTACACCATCACTGTCGGTTTGCAAGCAAAACCGACAGTGATGAGCTATTTCCTGAAATAAATTAATAATTTATAAAATAGAACAAAAAAATTTTGGGCCGCCTGGGACTTGAAAACGGGTCTCGGGGGCTAAGTTGAGGGGTCTTAACCGTTGCGCCAGTAGGAGGGGTTCGAAAGAAAATGGAAACTTATCCTACTTAACACTTAACTGATACTTAGCACATATTTTAGCATGCCAACTGATACTTCTCGAGCAGATCCTACTGGTGTTAGTTTTGTTTACAGCTCCAACATAAAAGGCATGTCATTGTCAAATCTTTCCTGGTTCTTTTGCCGTTCCAACTGTGTTACATAGTTTTTGCGTGTGTGTGACCTGACAAGATGCTTTCTATCTAGTATTCTGATAAACATAGATTGCCCAGTTTGCCTCTATTGAAGAACCTACTCCCAAGGAACTAAAAAACTTCGATAAATATAAAGTTCGGATAACATAAACTATGGCGCAAAAGACAAAGGTAGTTGCAACCTATAAGATGTGTAAACTTCACAGAATTACTTTATGAAAATAAGTGAAATCGGATGATTAGTGCGAGCACATAGGATGTGTGCCAAGGGTTATTTACTTTTTCCTTTTGACTTTTAGGCCGCTTAAAAAATTATAAAATAGAACAAAAAAATTTGGGCCGCCTTGGACTGGAACACGGGTCTCGGGGGCTAAGTTGAGGGGTCTTAACCGTTGCGCCAGTAGAAGGAGTTCGAAAGAAAACGAAAACTTATCCTACTTAACACCTAAGTTAAACCTAACTGCTACACAACATCACTGTCGGTTTGGGGAATGACCCGGAAGTGAAGAACACCATCACTGTTGGTTTTGCAAGTAAAACCGGCAGTGATGAGCTATTCCCAAAATAAATTAATAATTTATAAAATAGAACAAAAAATTTGGGCCGCCTGGGACTCGAACACGGGTCTCGGGGGCTAAGTTGAGGGTCTTAAACCGTTCCGCCAGTAGGAGGAGTTCGAAAGAAAACGGACACTTATCCTACTTAACACCTAACTGCTACAACACGTCACTACCGGTTTGGGGAGTGACCCGGCAGTGATGTGCTCCATCACTATCGGTTTACAAGCAGAACCAGCAGTGATGAGCTACTGCTATAAAAGTGGCGCGGGTTGAAATTATCCCAATTCATTTCAACCCCACGCCAACTCCTCCCCCCACGCCGCCGGAGCACCACCCCATGCCGGAGCACCGCCCCACGCCGTTCACCGCCCCAAGCTAGAGCACTACGCCGTCCGTGCCAAGCCAGAGCACCGCGCCGTCCGGAGCACCGCCGATGCCTTCAGGAGCACGCAGATAGCTGCTTTCCCACCCCCACGGTGAGTGCGTGGCTTACTGCCCGCTACGTGTCTGATGAAATGTCCCACAGCTGCTTACTTTAATCAGTTTGATCATGCAGTGTGTGCTGTCATACAGTTTGATCATGCAGCTATGAATGCTAGAACCTAGGTTTGCCACACAGTGTGTGCTGTCTGTTTCTTTGTGTTTCTGGACGCATTGCTAGTAAGTAGTACATTGTTACTTAGTAGCACGTTGCTCAGCTCTATTCATCAGTATACTGATAAGAACAAAAGCATAATTTTATTTTTGGTTACCAGGATAAACATAGCAGGGACTCGTAATACTTGACAGAAATTGCTCTCTGAACGTTAATGGTAGTTTGTTTTCGGAGTACTTGCATTTTCTCTGTGAAACAAACTTACATTTTCTCTGTGAAACCATCTGGTGCATCATTGGAGCTTGGGCGGATACATATGTGAAACCAATGGCTGGCCTCACCTCGTAGCTTGCAATTGCAACTGCGCTCCCATCAGGCGGGTACTCAATGTTTTTGGAACTTGTCCACCGATGCTCAATGTTTTTGGATGTGAGGATGGAGTATATATACTTTAGACCTATAGAACTAATATATGTCCAAACTTGTCATGGAATTCTCCATGCTATCAGCATAAAGATGCATAATTATTAACTTATGCAAGATTACAAGTAATACATAGTTATGTAGCCGATGGTGGGGGATTTATAGTGAGACTGAAGACTCTGAGACATCTCTAGGAGTATATCCAAAAGTCTTAAACTGGCTCTCTAAATCATCATTTGGTTTTTAACAAATAAAAATATTCTTTATATCTTTCCTACATCTAACAACTATTACTAAGGCACATGAATAGCTATTTTCCAAACACTCCTATCTATGCAATGGTTGTGTGTTATTCGTCAATATATTAAATTGTATAAGAATACATCATGTTTGAATGACAACCTAATTTACTTAAATGTATAGGCAACCATGGCATGGTATGTAGTGCATGTTGGTCACATGCCTGGGATTTATCGAATCTTATAAGATTGTTATGCTCAAGTCAATTGCTACCCTGGTAATTTGCACAAAAAATATAACATAGAAGTTGAAGCTTTGAGGGCCTACTATAGTAATCCGGCCTACCTTGTCATGGAATTCTCCATGCTATCACACTACACCACAACCCTAGAATGGCGATGCACCATTGGTCGCTATAGGTGGATACAGCGACGCACTGTCGGTCGGTATAGATCTATGCCGACACTTAACTGCTACCGCTGAAAGTGGCATCGGGATAGGGTTATAGCGACCGACATACTTTTAGCGACCGATAGTCTGACGAAATGCTGAAGCAATACCGACCAACAGGCAATGGCATATAGTAGTTTTACCATCCAATAGTTCAAGGCTAAAGGGATTTATACCAACCAACAATCCAACGCATAGATCACATGATGCAAAAATACATTATTAATCTCACATTAACCAAATTACAGTATTCTTTTAGACATGAAACATACAAGGTCACATTCAACATGAGACACAAAATCGAGTCACAATGACATAGCTTAGATTTCATTCATGCCAATTGGTACATGTAATAGTCATGCTGGGTTACACACCTCACAGTAACATGAGACACCAAATTACGGTATTCTTCACAACACACAAGTCTAGCTTGCACACCTCACAGCTAACATGCCCAAGGAGTTCTTTACAAAATGTTACATCATCCAAAGCAACTAGCATCCATCCCCAAGCAGTTCTTTACAAAATGCTATATCATCCAAAGCAACTAACATCCATCGATGTTTCATCTCCATCTCACAAAATGTTTGATCTGCTTGCTGACACAAAATAATCACGTTACATCTAGCGCCTTCCACCTGAAAAATCAAACATATTTTCAGCTCTAGCTACTAGTGGGTGCCGCCTTATTTTCAGCTCATGTATTATCTGAAATGCAACACAAAGCTGGCCATGCACCACATATACTTATATGTACATATGCAATCGAACAAGCAACTTAACATCTCAAAGATGTGTACACTAACACCAGTTCCAACCGCTTCAATGAGTTTTGGGTGCACGCCTTCTCCTCCCCTGCTGCAAGACCAACATAGCACATATTAGTAAGGCATTCTGTAAGTAGCGAGATGGGCCAAAAAATCAAGATCAACCTAGAGTAACAGAAAAAATCAAGATCAGGTTATATATGCTTTCACTGCTTTTTGATTATTACAGTGTGTGCGTGCCATGAGAAAAACTATCAGTGTGTGCGTGCCATGAGCCCAATAGATGAGCAGATATGTAAAGCAGTAGATGTGAAGAGCAACTCAGCTCATCTATACACCAAGTCGGATTTATTGCCTACCTCACTGCATTGACATGGCTTCATCCATCCGGCCATCTCACTAACAAGCACAAGTGCACAACAAGGCAGGCAGGGAAGCAAGCAAATGTAACCTTTCTTCTGGACGCAGCACTCATAGCATGACAATAAAAAGCAGAAAACAAGATATACAGTGACAAGCTAGAGTAACAGAAAAATCAAGATCAGGTTACTGCCAATACCAAACCATCGCTGCCCGCAAAATCATATCGTCATTTACGACATGTGAACTATCAGTTGTGTGCGTGCCATGAGAAAAACTGAGGTCCAGCATCACCAACAATTCCATATAAAGATGCAATATGCTGCCAGATTCCAGCTATATATGCTTTCACTGCTTTTGATTATACAGAAAATACGAGAAGAAAATGATGTCTATTTAACTGAACTGAAAAGAGCTAATGCAAGTATATAGAGCAATCTCTAGTCCTTGCTTTCCTTAACTGAACTGAAAGAAAAGGCAAGATGAAGAACAAACTAGTGGATAGACTCCCTAGGAACAGCTAGCAGGGTGTGTTCAGCATCACAAATTGCAGCTTGGTATAAGTAAAATTCAGGAAAAATACCTACCTGCAGTTAGACTTGGATGAATGTGATGCCTTGCTGACGTTCAACTATTACAAATATCATTAATTAGAAACTTTGTTCACTTATCAATTATATGAATAAAAGAAACAAAGGAAAGTTTAGTTTATTACTCTGTTGTTATGGCCATGAATTGGCATTGACTTAGCATCAGCCAAAGTCTCACTGTCACCATAAGGGCGAGGTAGCACTGTATCCCTTTTAATCACAACCTTCACAACAAACTTCACAATAGCTACAAGGTTCTTTTTACCCATTAAATTTACATGTAGACCGACCAAAAGGAGGAAAAGCAAGGATCTGTCTTGCACCTAATGGGATTAGTAAATGAGGATAGTCAAAGTGAACAGCGTTATCAGTGTCCTATTTGTTTACATCTAACAGAGCATCATGACTTTGCAAAATTCGAAGAAATTTGTCATGTCAAAGAACAACTTAATAAGAATAACTGTCCTAGACTCCTAGTGTCCCTGAAATTCAGTTCAATTCAATTCAGTCTCAGTTGTACTGATAGGCAGGCAAGCAAGCAAGAAGAAAGAACACATGCATATTAACTTTAACAAGAATAAACATTGCAAAATAGGGTGATCAGTTTGGAGGGGGAGGGGGGCCCTATCTTGATAAGTAAACTTCCATATTTCTCATGAGCTACACTCGGTTTTCAATTAAGCTATAGATTCTCTGAACTATACACAGGAAGCAAAAAATAGAAAAAATCATCTTAAGCCATAGTAACTGAATGTGAGTAAATGCAAGATCAAACTAAACCACAGTCCATACTGATGATCAAACTAAAGCCACAGCCCACACTGAGTAAATTTAAAGGCAACTGCATATACTTCCTACAATAAATCTGGATGACACATTGAAGCTCTGCATGAACTATGTATTCATTTTTGCCATATGCCAAATCGACCTAAGCAACATCTGGGATGCAGAGAGCACACTTAGTTTCTATGCCCCGTGTACTTGTTGATTTGGCCCAGTTTAAGCAAATAAGCAACAACAAATGTGTCCACTATAATAAAATAGAAGGCACGGTTAGTAGCAGAAATAGAGATCCATATCACTACAGGAGAATCTTTACCAGGAATTAGAAAAGACAAGCAGCAACAATGGTAGCGAAGGGTGGAGAGAGCACTTTACCTGATACTCGTGAGTCTAATCCACGAGCTAGTTCCTAGTGCTTGATGAGGCCTGATGAGGCGCCTATAGATGCTGCGGCTTTTCTTAGGGCAGAGGTCCAAGGAGCACCTTCTTCTTGTACGCTTCAGGCAACCACGAATACAACATGCACAGATCCATGATTTAGTTAGTAAGGAGGTGACGCAGTCAATAGCAGCAAACAAGTGTAGAGGGACACCGTGGCTCCCTTACTTTGGATCTGGCCGTGCGGAGGGGAGATAGGGGGAGAGCTGGCTGTGGCGCCAGTGCAGAAGAATGGAGGACCCCGGAGGGGGTGGGGATGGGGGTGGGTGCAGAGCAACTTGGAGGGGGGGGGGCGCCGTACGTGGTGGTGGGAGGGGGACCTAAGGTCACTGACGGGGCAGAGGGAGGGGCGAGCTGAGTTCACAGGCTGTGCTGACCTGGAGACGGCGTCGAGCTGAGGTCGTCAGTGCGGAGCGGACGGATTGAGGTCGCCGCCGACAGGGGTGACCTGAGGTCGCCGGCCCGTTGACTAAGCGCGCGGAGGAGGCTAGGGGGCCACCGGTGAGGGCGGCCGGCCGACGGCGGTGAGCAGTCTTAGGGGGCGGCTCCGTGTGCAGGACCGGTGGTGGCCGCTTTTTTTTCTTCAAATGGAGCCAGCGGCGGTGGGGTGCTGCGCTGGGGTTTGGGGAAAGGGACCATGAGTTACTGGGTGAGCACCCAAGGGAGACGGGAAATGGGCTGATGTGGTGTTGCGCCTTGGCGGGCTGGAATGGTGGGCTCTAATTTTTTTTTCTGACAGGTGTGTCCACGTTAAAAAGTTAGGCGGGATCTATGGCGACGAGCGGTGGTCGTTAATAGTATGATATAATGACCGACCGTTCAATGTTGAAGTGAAATAGGATTAACGACCGACAGTCTGTAGCCAAACGAATATAACGACCGACAATCCATTAGTAATCTTTAACGTCTAACCTTCCGACGTAAATCGACATTTTTAGCGACCCCAAGTGACGGCAATTTGGGCTGTGGTGTAGTGTCAGCATAAAGATGCATAATTATTAACTTATGCAAGATTACAAGTAATACATAGTTATGTAGCCTTGTGCATTAAACTGGGAATATTTCCAACAATCCTATCTTATTATGAGTTTTTGCATGTCCCTTTCCTAGGATAGTATGAGATGCATATTTGCCCCTACCAACCATGTAAGTTTCAGATCAAAGTATCACTAATTGGAAAGATGCTTACCTGCACTGATACTTGTGAAAGAACCTCGCACGATGGTTGGGGGATTTATAGTGAGACTGAAGACTCTGAGACATCTCTAGGAGTATATCCAAAAGTCTTAAACTGGCTCTCTAAATCATCATTTGTTTTTAACGAATAAAAAATATTCTTATATCTTTCCTACATCTAACAACTATTACTAAGGCACGTGAATAGCTGTTTTCCAAACACTCATATCTATGTAATGGTGTGTGTTATTCGTAAATATATTAAATTGTATAGAATACATCATGTTTGAATGACAACATAATTTACTTAAATGTATAGGCAACCATGGCATGGTATGTAGTGCATGTTGGTCACATGCCTGGATTATCGAACCTGGGAAGTTGCTATGCTCAAGTCAATCGCTACCTGGTAATTTGCACAAAAAATACAACACAGAAGCTGAAGCTTGAGGGCCTACTAGTCATCCGGCCTACCTTGCAAACCATGGGCAACCGGCCTACTATGGTCCAATGAATGCAAACCATGGCCATCTGCTGGCACTGGAGATCGAAGAGAAGCCACCTGCCAGAGATGTGAAGATTAGAGAAATGCTCCTTGGTCTTGGAAAGATGTCATGCTTTTATTTATGACTATGGTCATTGCTTTTCTTATTTGGAAGTTGATGTAGGCTTAGTTTCGTAGAACAGTAGGTGGACTTTGTTGTATGTGGTCAATAAACAATGAATTTGTTCTGGTGAACATATGCTATTATTTGACTTTGTTGTATGTGGACTTATTATTAGACTTTGCATTAAACATATTATATATAATATATGAACATATGCTATTAGTAGTTGTCCATGGCCAAAAAACTAACCACGATCGTGTCATAGCCATCACTCATCATCGTCTGTTACCCCATCACCGAAGAATAGATCGGCAACAAGAAGCGGCTGGTATCGCTGGGACGGGAGAGCGCATGATCTAACAAACGGTGACGGTGTCAATGGTCGGATGAGAACAAGCAGCCATGGACCCATCTGGCCTGCTCGATCTGGGTCAAAATGACCAAGATGGCCAGGGTAACTTTAGTATCATGTGACTATGTAGCCACACACGCTAATCAATTGAGAGGGTCATAGCTTACTTGGGTGTCTCTAGCAGGAGCCTCCGCCGGCCGAGGAGTCAGAGGGTTCGGGTAGCAGGAAGGCCAGATCCAAGCGAGGCGTGTCAAAGATTCTATTGGTAGGAATGCACACTGGCACATTACTGAGTTCGATGAATTCAGGAATCCACTCTCACCGCCTATAGCTTTGACCAAATACAAGACTATCCTCGGGTTACTTGTTAGGGACTTTATCCTGATTAGGTACAGGAAGTGGATTGGGAGATGATGACCCGTGGAGGGTTCCCGAAAGTGAGAAGGATTACATATGGGATGTCAAGATCCCAGAGTAATTCACTTTCCAAACCGAGTATGACAAGGAGTTAGTCAAGAAAAAAGCAAAAGAAATCATGGGGACATGCTTCAAGAATTTTAAGGGGACATTGTACAAGAATTTTGTCCTCCAAAATAAAGAGCCAGATTTCGATGGTGGATAGTTTAGCAAAACAGATAGACTTCTGGCAAGATTTCAAGGAATACAGGTTATCCGAGGAGTACTTAGCACTGAGCAAGAAGAATAAGGAGAACTCGTAGAAAGCGGCGAATCCTCATCATCTAGCTCTCGTGGCTATGCCAAAAAGATGCTAGAATTTGAAGGAGAACTTCAAAAGATGGATCGCCTTGCTGAGGAAGGCGTTTCAGGTTGACACAGCCGATTGGGACCCCAAATCGGTATTATACTGTATGGGGAGGAATGTACGGCACGCCGAGGACGGGAGCTTTAGCTCCACAAATGAACCCATGAGAGAACTCATCTAGAGGATCTCCCAGGTAATTGAGGAGGTGAGGCAAGGGACTCGCACTTCTAATAGGGAGAAAGACATGCTCACCCAAGCACTCAGAACCAAGGAGCCCTAGTCGCACTAGAGGAACGGTGTTGTTCCTTGGAAACTAGCATTCCCCCAAGAATCTAACACTTACCGGAGCCGCTCGAGGGGTAGAACGGAACAGGAGGCAGAGTATTTGAGGCGACTAAAAGAGATGGAAGACAGAATGGAAGCATGGATTGAGGCGACTGTTGAAGCACGAGTCGAGCAAATTTTGTTGTCCAAGGGGTCAGGAGTACCACAAAACCCTACTCCTACTGCCTTTAGCCCATAGTTTAGGGGTCGCAGCAGCTGTGGATCGACCCCGCTCGATGAAGAAGAGGTGAATGTGCCTCATCCGGGGACGGCATCACTGAACCCGTCAATGTCAATTGTACATCCGTCAGGAATGGACAAAGGACAAGGTGGCGCTCTTGGCCAGGCCTGGCCTGCGGGAGACAGGACAATTAATGGCCGCCCAATTCCACAGGGGTACGCTCGCATCACCATTGATAGAATACTTGATAAGAAGTTTAACAAGATACCCATTGAGTACCCATAGTGGAAGACAGGCTAAAACTTGGTGTGAAAACAAGGGCTCTCAAGTGGTCTGGTGCAGCGCTTCATTAAGCTTGACCATCAATTGTCCTCTGATGATGAGGACGACTGCGAGTCTTTGCCCACCGCGATGATCACCCACCATCTCCCAATAGAGATCACTCCCCTCCTCATCCGAAGCCATCACCCCTGAGAAGATAGAGGTCTCCTTCTATTCCTCCTCGTCCAACTCCATCTTCATCCACTACTACATGATCGAATTGCGCGACGTCGCCCAAGTGGCCTCCGTGGCGGGCATCTCTTTGCCACGGTTAATGCCGTCGATTTACGTAAGCGGACGTTTTTTATTTTCTGAGGCGGGCACTTTTGCCCGCCACGGTAAATCGATTTACCGTGGCGGACGTCGTAAGACGTCCGCCTCGGAAAATAGCCTATTTCCCGAGGCGGACGTCTTAAGGTGCCCGCCACGGTAAATCGATTTACCGTGGCGGCCGTCTTAAGACGTCGCCTCGGAAAATAGCCAATTTCCCGAGGCGGACGTCTTAAGGTGCCCGCTACGGTAAATCGATTTACCGTGGCGGGCATCTATATGGCCCGCCTCGGAAAAGGCCCAAGTCCAAAATCCCCAGCAAGGCCCGATTTCTACCCCACTCCTCTGTCTCTCTCTTCCTACCGGTCGGCCCGACCTCCTCCATTCCGCGCGACTGAGTCCGAGGCGAGGCGACCCCCCACTCCCCACTCCACGCGAGACCGAGGCAGTCTCCTCTCCACTCCGTCGTCACCACTCCTCCACTCCTCTCTGACGCGACATCCACGGCGGCGCTGGGGACATGGGGCGCACGTCGGCTTCTGCGCGCGGGACCTGGCTCCCTTCCTCGGCGGCGCGACATCCACCGGTGGCGCGCCTGGTCTCCTCTTCTCCCTCGTGCGGATCTGGCCCCCTTCTCCTCCTGGCCGGATCTGGTGGGAGGGGCCTCCCCATCCCTCCCTGACGACGGCGGCGTGCGGTTCTAGGTGGAGGGCTGCCGGATCCGGTGAATGCCGCGACGTGGCGCTGCCAATGGAGGTACAGGTCTCTCTCGTCTCCCTCGCTCTTCTCTCTTCGTCTCCCTCACTGTGCCTCTCCCCTTTCCTAGATCTAGAGCCGGCACGGACGTCGGAGCTGCGTGGCGGCGCACGCGGATGCGGCTGCTCGGCGCCCTCCTCCTTTCCGGCCTCATCTTCGGCAGCGGCGCTGCTGAGGCGGCTGCAGCTGGATCCAGGGACGACGATGGCGGCGCTAGGGTTTCGGTTTGGGATTGGGCTCGCCGGTGGGCTCAGTCAATGGGCTCGCCGGTGGGCTTTGGGTTTTTTTTTGTTTTTTCCAAACGATTAACCGCGGCGGGCGGTGTAACGTGCCCGCCGTGGTAAAATTATTTACCGCGGCGGGCACGTTACATCGCCCGCCGTAGTAAATCGGTTAACCGCGGCGGGCAAGGCCGCCCGCCGCGGTTAAGCCACGATTTACCGTGGCCTCTAGGCCGCGGCGGACGGCTTTGCCCGCCGCGGAAAACCAAAAACGTCCGCCTCCAATAAAGTTTTTGTAGTAGTGATCAGCCCCAAGAAAAGAGACTCCTCCTCCTCCTCCCCCTCCTCCTCCATCTTCATCAGCACCGGGAAAACAGAATTCTCATCGTCATCCTCCTCCTCCTCCTCCACCTCAGCCCAAAACAAGATCAAGGACATCCTCGCAGTCGTAGAAAAGGTCCTTGGATTCGGTCGCTAATGCTCCCAAAGTGGACCAAAAAGAAAAGAAAAGGCCGTTCAGTGGCAGCATTACCACCTTGACGAAAAAAAATTTATAGCACACATCTCGAAGGAAGATTGTGTTAGTTTCTTCAATCTCTGTGCCTCACTGCCTTTGTATTTGTTGAAGTCCAAATTCGAAAGGCAAACACAGAATAAATACGCTACAACAATAACGAAGAAATACACAATAAAGATTTAAGGAACATACAGAAGTACGTCGAAGACAACCTAGGATTAGCCATGGAAGAGGCCGTGAACATCTATTATGATGTACAAGGGACGAGAACACCGGCAATGAAGTATGAAAGGGGCAATCTTTTGGTTCCCGATGACGAGTATAAAAATTTGACAACATATATGCGCCAGTTGCATGAATATTACATGGCTCAAGCAACAGAGACAGATGACTTTGGTTTTGAGGTTATTATCCGTTCGCCACATGTTTTCCATTATCCTGAAGAAGAGAAGTTCGATGTCGAGTGGGAGTGCTTGTTTCAGCTATACCAGAAACGCTCTCTCGATGTTCAAATGTTGATGTTGTGGACTATGTAAGTACCCTACACACACAATATTACAATTAACTACTCTCTCGAGACAAATTGTTAACTTTTGAGCACTTCCATGATTTTATGTAGGTGTATAGCAAAATTTTGCATTCTAAAAAGCAAATGGGATTACATAGACTTCTTGGAAACCCTTGCGAGTCAATGAGAGGACATGTCTAGGCCTCTATGGATGTGACGTGGAAGACCTAAAACATAGATAGATTGCTGTTCCAACGAATTCACGATGAAGAAGAAAACCCACATACTTCTAGCCTACAACTGCGAGTATGTGTTCTTGGCTTTTAATTTTATGCTTCTTTTTTCGTTAAGATTATTCGATAATTAGGATCCTGTGA
The DNA here is from genome assembly GCF_019320115.1 of Miscanthus floridulus. Classification (NCBI taxonomy): domain Eukaryota; kingdom Viridiplantae; phylum Streptophyta; class Magnoliopsida; order Poales; family Poaceae; genus Miscanthus; species Miscanthus floridulus. Next base: position 100,861,371 of record NC_089588.1, on the reverse strand, counting down.
TTGTAGCAACCGTTTCGTCTTCATTTGTGTCAATCTTGCTAAAAATCTGATCGAGGTGTGGGACTCGAAAGAAAAAACCATTTCATCATCTGGATGCACTAGTGGCAGTGCTGAATTAGTAAGCGATCCTAATAACATATTATTTTCTAATCACACACACCGCTTTCTAATGTTTCTCCCTTTAATGTTGCTCAGTGTCCGAAGAAGACATATCGGTGGGACGCCGGTCCCATTCAAGGTTGTCAAAATGGAGGGGAAGTACCTATCACAGTCGGCATGAAACAATGAATGCGGGTTTTATGTAATATGGACAATGCTTCGCTACATCGGCGGGAAATCGGAAGAAGCCGATAAGTTGGTGTGTATAATCCCCATTTCATTTATGTCTGTTAGTAATTCAACAAAATGATTTAATGTTCTCTTTGGATATCATCTTTTTTGAACGACAGCACAAGAAATATAACCACCAAAGGCTGTTAGACATGGAGATCGTCGCACTACAATCGGAGCTGGCAAAATTCATCTTAGCCGAGGTATTGGAAAAAGATGGAGTATTTTCCATTGCACAATCCATGATGTACAAGGACCAGTATGGCCCAGAGCGGCTCGCCAGATTATTGTAAGAAGTCTGAGAAGCATTGCACAATCTGTGAAGTCTGAGAACATTGCTTTTTATTTTTGAGGGATCGAGATCTGGATAAGAACATTTGAACTGTAACCATAACATTTGTAATGTTTAATATTGATGGACCTTTCGTCTATGTAGCGTATATAAAGCGAAACCGGATTCCACAATAAATATAAATTAAAATCAATTATAAAATAATAAAATGCGAATGGGCCATCACTGCCGGTTAGCAATGAACCGACAGTGTTGTCTTGCAAAACACTATCGGTTATCAACAAACCAATAGTGTTGTCTTGCAAAACACTGCCGACTTGAGCCATGAACCGACAGTGTTGTCTTGCTCAACACTGCCGGCTTGAGCCATCAACCGACAGTGTTGGCTAGCTCAACACTGCCAGCTTGAGCCATGAACTGACAGTGTAGGCTTGCTCAACACTGTTGGCTTGAGCCAAGAACCGAAACTCTTGAAGCAACCATCACTGTCGGTTGGGACTACAAACCGGCAGTGTTGTTCAACTAGACACTATCGGGTGGAGCCAGAAACTGACACTATTTCCTATAGATCAGTGTCGGTTTTAAAGAACCGACAGTGATGTCAACCCCCCATCACTTCGGTATGCCACTGTCGGTTCAAAATCTGGCAGTGAAGGGGGTTTTTGAACCGACAGTGATGTCTAGATCTAGGGTAGTGATTAGTAGGTTTTTTAGAGGGTGTTGTATGTAGTAGGGGAGCTGAGGAATGAATTGATTGTCCCTCCTGATGCTACCAATGTCCATCCTAGGATCCTTGGGAGAAAAAGGTGGTACCCCTATTTCAAGGTTGGTGTCCCATACATTTTAATGAGGTCATCATTAATTAACCCATATGTTAGTGACAATATTCACTACCACTTATGTTTTGTTGATCTAGGACTGCATAGGAGCAATTGGTGGGACAAATGTGTTAGCTAGAGTTTGTGAACATGCATGCTACCTTTAGAGGCAGGAAGGATACCATCACACAAAATGTTTTGGCTGTAGTGGCTTTTGACATGAGGTTCACCTATATATCTTCTTGCTGGTTGGGAGGGATCTGCACATGATGGTCTTACATTGTCTAATGCTCTGGAAAGAGCTGGTGGCCTTAGAGTCCCACCAGGTATCATCCAAACCAACATAGTCATTGCAAATTAAATGACCATAAATGAAACTACCAAAACATATCCTTGTCTTCAAATTTCTAGGCAAATTCAATCTTGTGGTTGTTGTATATGCAGTGAGGCCTAGTAGAGAGCGCCTTTGGGGCATTGAAGAATAGGTTCAGGATTCTGGACAACAAACCTTCCACCCATACAAAACCCAAGTAAAGCTTGTTCTTGCTTGTTGCATTCTACACAATTGGATCCTCAGACGTGGCCAGGATGAACATGTGCCTGCTGAATCTTCCTAGACTCCTAACAACAATGAAAATGCCACACAGGCAGATCATGTGTCTGACAATGGTACATGGGCACAACAGAGGGATGCATGGGCTGCCTAGATGTGGCAACACAGGGGAAATTTGAGACTATAGTCCCTCTCTATGAACTATGTTAGCACTTCTGGTATGTGTACTGATTAGTAGCATTGATGGAACTTGTAATATTTTCTGATACCTAAGGCACTTTGCAGTGGTGTGACCCCTACTTGTTTGTTCCTGCTACTTTGTTTATGTATGTGTTTCTTCCTTTCTATTTGTTCATGTATCCTGCCATGGTTTGTTAAATGTTTGGCTGGTTGTGGATAGGAAATGGAGAACTTAGGTCATCAGGTTGTTAACATTGTGGATGGTGAGGACAATGTGGTGGGAAATCGGGGTGGGCTACTTCTTGGTGAGGATGGCATTCCTGTAGCCCCTCTACCCAATGGCCCAATGCACTAGAATCCTGTCTAGTCTGGGTTCATGCTAAGGAGGTTCCATGATCTAGATGGGTAGGGGGTCAAAACTGACAAAGGTTTCAAGGAGGTGCATGTTAGGTAGGTTGCTAGCATGGTTTTTGAGTTTACTGGGTCAATGTGACCACCCAGCAGATTTACAATCACTTGCGTAAATGGAGGACAAGGTGGGTTAAGATTGTTAGGCTGAAGGACCTCAGTGGTGCTCTCTGGGATGAGGACTACCAAATGATAGTCCTTGATGATGAACACCTGATTGGCCACACCTACGATAGGACATGTTTGGCTAACACATCATATATCCCATCCCTACTTCTATTTTGCTCCTTGCTTGTCTTTTGCTTCCCTATGACTAATTGTTGTATCCATTTGACTAATTAGGACTACCTAGCCGATGCTAAGTTCTTGAGCACACCTATAGAGAACTATGTTTAGATGCAGGCTATAGTTGTGGTAACCATGCCACTAGCAAGTTTGCCATGGGCTCAATTGAGCCTGAAAACATCTAGGCCCCCAGTTGGGTTTTGGTGATTAATGACGACATGAGAACTATGACTAATGTGCATTTTGCAGAGGCAATTTAAGTTAGGTCATGTTAATGGCAATTGATTGCGCAATTATGGTTTTCATGCCCCGTCGATGGAATTCATTTTGGTTTTTCAAGGATGGACGACAAGGTTAAGGACGGCTAGTTCTAAGTGTTATTCGGAGTTAAAGTGACACTTAGAGTAGTTTAGGACTTTGTTTATCCTTTGGCCATACTATTAAGGGGGTATGGACTAGTAGCTTGACCTAGGTGAGTCTAGTGGGTTAAGTGTGATGCACACTTGTCAAACCTAGCACTAGGTAGCTCAGAAATAGCCCTAAGAACAATTGGCGTCAACTTCACTCACATAGGATTTTGAGTTGGAAGTGATTGGACGGTCAAATGACTGACCGGACGCTGGTCTGGTTGTGACCGGACGCTGTGGAGAGTGAGTCCGGTCAGTTCATTTGATCAACTGTAGTAGTCTGGTACTGACCGGACGCTGGTCTGGTTGTGACCGGATGCTAGAGAGTGAGTCCGGTCAGTTGATTTGATCAACTGCAGCAGTCTGGTACTGACCGAACGCTGAGTGGAGGAGCACCGGACGCTGGGGGCCTGTGTCCGGTCGACTCCAGAGAGGTTCTAGAGAGGATTTTTCTTGACCGGAAGTGTCCAATGTGTGTTGACCAGACGCTGATCAGAGTCCATTCAGACCTTAATGGCTCTCTCTCTGGCACAGTGGCGGGCATAACTGACCGGAGCATCCGGTCACCCTAACCGAAGCATCTGGTCAGCCCGCAGAGTGATGACTCAGCTTCCAAACTTATGTTTTGAATGAGGAGGTATAAATACTTACTCCACTCGTCCATGGGAGGTCTCTTGCCCATTTTTCTGCTAAGAAACACCTTTGGAGTGCAAGGGAGAGCAAGAGCCTAGTGGGCTGATTGAGATTTCATAATCCAAGATTAAGGACCTCATTAGTGCAGAGGGAGTAGCAAGTGTGCATCCACCTTTCTCATTAGGCTTGTCTTGGTCAAGTGAGAGTTTGTGCTTGTTACTCTTGGTGATCGCGATCACCTGGGGCTCGGTGGTGATTGGAAGCTTGGTGATCATCTGGCAAAGCTTGTGGATGACCCAAGTCATGTTGTGAGTGGTTGAGGGCGATTCATCGTGACGGAGTGTCAAAGAATCAGTCCATAGAGAGCACTTGATCCTTGCGTGGATCAAGGGGGAGCTACACCCTTGCGCGGGTGCTCCAACGAGGACTAGTGGGAAGTGGCGACTCTCCGATACCTTAGGAAAAACATCATTGTGTTCCTTTCCCTCTCTTTGCTTTGAGCATGTACATTTGAGCAATTCTTTTCATGTCTTTACATTCCTAGAATTGTCATGCTAGAGTAGGATTGGAACCTAGGGTGCAAAACTTTTGTGCGGGAAAACAAAGAAACACATTTTAGGCATAAGGGGTGAAATGGGCTAAGTGTAGGGCTTAATTATTGCAAAAATTTAGAATTAGCCCAATTCACCCACCCTCTTGGGCATCTTGATCCTTTCAATTGGTATCAGAGCCTCGTGCTCCCTAAATTAGGCTTAACCGCCTAGAGTAAGATGTCTCACGGGGATGGATCCTTTCCTATCTTTGAGGGAGATGATTTTCCTTATTGGAAAATTTGCATGGAGGCCCACTTAGAGGCTTTAGACATTGGAGTTCTTAGAGCTGCCTCACAAGGCTTCCCAAAACCTAAGGATCCCGCCAACCTTCAAGACGATGAGGTCAACTACGAGAAGTGGAATGCAAAGGCTAGAAACACCCTCTTTAGAGTCGTTTGCAAGGATGTTTTTAACCATGTATGGAACCACAAAGACGCCGATGCACTATGGTCAGACATTTGTGTGCTCCATGAGGGAACCAAGAGTGAGCGTGAGGAACGCTACCATCTTGTAATGAAAAAGCATAATTCAGTTGAGATGCTTCCTAGAGAAAGTGCCAATGAGATGTATTCATGCTTGAATGTTCTTGTAGAGGAAGTCAATGGGCTTGGACTCACACAAATGCAACCCTTCGATGTTGTAAGAAAGATCTTGAGTGTCCTCCCCATTGACAAATATGGGCATATTGTGACGGTGCTTCATCAAGGTGATCTTTCCACCGCTACACCAACTCAAATATTGGGGAAGATCAATGCACATGAGATGTACATGCACATCACTCCACAAGATGGCTCTTCTTCCACCTAGAAGAAAGATTTGGCATTCAAGGCTAGCCAAGAGAAGAGGGGCAAAGCAAGAGTTGGTCATGATAGCTCAAGTGATGATGAGATTGATGATGCAAGTCTTGCTCTCATGGTGAGAAGAACCGCCAAGATGCTCAAGAAGCTAAACAAGAATGGTGTTAAGTTTGATGGCAAGAAGAAGAAATTCTTCACTAGTAATAGAAGGAAGCCCATCTCCGAAATTGATTGCTATAATTGTGGAGAACTTGGTCATCTAGCTCATCAATGCCCCAAACCTAAGAAAGACAAGTACAAGAAGAAGTACAAGAGCAAGAAAGATGATTCAAGTGATGAAAATGATGATGAGAAGCAAAAGTACAAGCCATACAAGAATAAGGATGGCAAGAAGAAGGAATTTTATAAGAAGAAGAAGAATGGAAAGGCATACATTGTTGGTGATTGGCTCACAGATATTGAATCATCAAGTGGCTCATCCAATGATGAAAGTGAGAATGAGAACGAGAAGGTGGCCGCTCTTGTGATTGATTCTTCACTATCTTCATCAACACCGCCGCCATCATCCTCTACACACCTATGCCTTATGACCAAGTAATGGGGACGCAGATCCCGATCTTCCGTTAGGTAGAGGTAACTATCATTGTGGTCGAGAATGACACACCGATCCGACTTCAGATCCAAAGATCGAACCCTGCAATCTTAGCACACAGCTCCTCTGGTTATCAACCGAGTCACAGACCAGGTTGACCTCGCCAAGAAGGCTAATCCCTACCTGCGCAATGAAGAACACAAGTAAGAACAAGAAAGAACGCAACCAAATTGCAGATGAATGATTAATCTCAGAAAGTTGGGGTCTCACAAACCGATGAACGGCGAAACTGTTCTTGACAGAATAATCTAAGCAAAACCCAAACCCTAATGAAGGAGTGGTGGCTGTTTATGAAGACTCTAGGGTCGTCCAAGACACCTGGACGCGCCTCTAATGGGCCCAAACACGATACATGGTCCAACGGACCAAAAGACGGTGTCGCAGCACCCTGGCAGATTCTGGACGCTGTCTTGTGACCATGATTCCTGTTGATTCCAAACAGATTTTGATGTGAGACCACTTGGATTGGCTTCCTTATTGAATTAGCTTTCCATCCATATGTGGATCGTCGAAAACAGAGTCCTGATGTGTCTTGGGTGACCAGTTTAAGGCAGACTGGTCCTGGAGGCCGAGGCAGACTCGAAATCATGTTAGACTAGTCCTCCGGTTCGTGTTGGACGTCCTTGCTGGTCATCATCACCTCCTCCACGTCTCTTAGTCCCTCTTGACCCTCTCCAATGTTCCTAAGCAAGATAACATCATTAGGTAGTAGTCTATTTCAAAAGTATGAAAATGATCACTTAAGAACGAGCTCACCTCTAAATTGAGTTGACGCATTCGAGCCCGGGTCATTGGACCTTGCATGATGGTTGGAGGATTGGTACATCCGAAGGAGTGATGTCTCATCATCCTCCCCCTCTTGAATTGGAGTCGTCCTCGACTTAAGCTCATCTTCTTCTTCCAAATAAGGTTTCAGATCTACAATGTTAAATGTGGGACTAACCCCGAACTCGGGGTGGCAACTCAAGTTTGTATGCATTATCATTTATTTTCTCAATAATCTTATAAGGACCAGCTGCTCTTGGTATTAATTTAGACTTACGCAGCTCAGGAAATCTATCTTTTCTCAAATGTAACCAAACCAAATCACCCGGTTCAAGTTTAATCTCTTTCTACCTTTACTACCAGCAATTCTATACTTTTCATTCATTCTTTCAATATTTACTTTAGTTGTTTCATGCAACTTACAAATAAAATCAGCACGCTCTCTAGCATCATTATGTATTCTCTCAGTGGTAGGTAAAGGCAAAAGATCAATAGGAGCACGGGGGTTAAAAACCATACACTACCTAAAAAGGACTTACCTTGGTGGTTGAATGTTCCGCCCTGTTATATGCAAACTCCACATGCGGCAAACACTCTTCCCACATCTTCAAATTGCACTTCAAAATTGCTCTCAACATGGTAGACATGTTCTATTCACAACCTCAGTTTGCCCATCAGTTTGAGGATGACATGTTGTAGAAAACAGCAGCTTGGTCCCCAACTTATTCCACAACGTGCGCCAAAAATGACTCAAGAATTTTGCATCGCGATCTGAAACAATAGTAGAAGGCATACCATGCAAGCGAACGATTTCATGAAAGAAAAGGTCAGCAATATGAACAGCATCGTCGCTCTTATGACAAGGAATAAAATGTGCCATCTTAGAAAATGATCAACCACCACAAAAATGCTATCCCTCCCCCTCTTAGTCCTTGGTAAACCCACACAAAATCCATAGATATATCAGCCCAAGGAGTAAAGGAACATGAAGAGGCATATACAAACCATGTGGGTTCAACCGCGACTTAGCTTTTGAATGTGGCGCACCGAGCACGTACGCTTGACATCTGCCTCATCCTTGGCCAAAAGAAGTGGTGGACAGCA